>NW_026896801.1:0-105215 GCF_033153095.1 Gastrolobium bilobum | reverse complement strand
ATAAAAATGTAACACTCTTAATATGGTCATCAAAGGTGTAACATTGCTTGACGTTCAATGCGCGGAATCCATGTACTTGATCGTGGTTAACTTAAAATTTATTAATGGGAATTAGTTGCGTTCTTTTCCCTAACTTATCTATTTCTCTAGTCATGAGTTTCTCTTTTTCTTTGTCTACGGTCTACTTACAAATTAATCTCTACTTGGTTACCCTACTTATACTTATGCGTTATTTTAGGGGCTCACTTACATGATCATAATTTTAGTGTTGACTACTATCCAGTAGGTAGTTACTTAAGTGTCTTATGCGGATAGTGGCTTATGTTACATAATCTTCCCTACTAAATTCATAGTCCATAAAACATAAACATCCCAAAATATCGTACTTCAAAGGCATATAAGATGTTCAAAATAGTCTAAGTGGCATAGTCTATTACAGTCATCCAAATTAAAATCTTTAGTGCATCTTTAGTAAGGTGCACCCTCAATCCATAGGGATTCCATCTCCTGATCCATAATATAGTTTGCCAGTTCCCGCTTTCCTTCAAATATTAGAGTAAGAACTCTATCTACAAGGGATAGTGTATTATCAACTTTATCTGCACGTGGTTGCGCAGGTTCCTCTTCAACTCGTACCAACCTCTTACCCTGCCTTACCCATTTGGTCATTTTTACCTGAAAGTGGGTTTCCCCAAAGAGGGGTGAGATTGGGGGTCTCAGTAAGGACTCACAGTTGGAGCAACCTCCAAACCATGATGCTTACTCCTGCAATAGTCACATAATAACATGTACAATAATAGAATGGAAAAACATTGGAAACGTAGTTTGGAAAATAATCATGCTTTCATATCATCATACCAATCCTGCCATGGCAATTACTCTCCATGGTCTTATGGACGAATACCCAGGGTCCTCGTCAGGTTGCCTCTGTGGTATTAGTGCACAGGCCATCTTACAAAACTTGCATGAATAAACATTAGTTCCAAACAACCAAACATATCATGTAATGCATCATATAACATATTTCAGTCAAACCTCACTTTAACATAAAGGGGTGGCAACCATAGGGTAGCCGCTTCAACAACCATAAATCACTTACAGTTTTTCGCTTTGTAAATTCTTCCCGTAGGTGATGGATTCGACCAAATGAAGGTCCTAGTATCTTGGATCTCTTTTCAAGCTTTGGTTTGTCCTATTCACATATTCAACCTTAGTACATGGTTCTAAAATTAAAAGATCTAAACTTTAATATTCTTCATGTCATAGGTTCGGCTCTCTAAAAATGCCTAGGAGATAATTTTTACTAATTGTTTTCATGCATAAGTCATATTCTATGGCATACATTTCGGCCACACATCATGGTATTAAGAAAACCTTCACATATTTCCCTTTTAGGCTTATTAGGGTTCGGCCATTTAGAGTTAGGTTGCTTAGTAAATATTGTGAATATTTAGAGGGTGCATGCATACCATTGAGGTTCGGCCACTTAGAGATGATATACTTTAGAGGTGATTTTAAAGATGAAGGATGCATGCATGGCTTTATTAGTCTAAGATCTAGTCACATAAATTAGTTAGAGTTCATTCTACTCACTTGAAGGGATGAAGGGCTCATGAGACCTTACCTCAAAGATGATGTCTAAAATATAGCCTTAACTAATGCTTCACACTTTGATCTTCAAGGAGTCTTCTAGGGTTGAGAGTTGCTTCCAACCTCTTCTTAATCTCTCTTTACGTAAGTCTAAGAGGAGAGGAAAGGTGTTGGTTCACTTGTTTCTTGTTTATGAGTGGGTGGCCGATGCTAGAAGTGAGGGAGTGTGTCCTTGCTTTGGTTCTTTAGGTAATGTACGGCTAGGAAGGGGAGAGGCCTTTAATTGTACACCTTTTTATTCAAGTCTCCCTAATCATCATGCCTAGGATAGGATAGGCTAGGTCTTGGTTGAGTGTGGGGTAAGCAAGTCTCCTCACATTGTTCAAGGTTGTCATAAGCATGGGGAACTCTTGCATTCCTACCTAGAAACCAAAACTTCATCATTATTCCTCTTAGGAAGTGGTGCGCGTGAATCGAAGGGGTTCTTTGTGTGTAGCGCCTAAGTGGAGGGAAGATAAGGCTCACATTAATTGCTTGAAGAGTGGTGTGCATGGGGAGAAGAACTTTTGTATGACATGCCTTGGTTAGGGAAACGAGGTGCATCCTTAATTACTTTGGGGAGTGAGGTGCATGGGAAGGAGGGAGGTCTTTGCGTGTACCAATGTTAATTGCTTTAATCATCATTGAAGAAATGTTGGTTAATGTGTAGGGCCTTTTGTCTTTTAGCTTTCCATAATTGAATTCTAGGATAGAGTGTCTTTGGGACTTCCCAATGCATGGGGTTTGGGAATCACCTTGAGTATGTCACACTCATCATAAGGTGTGTAAGAACAAGTCTTCCCTTTTTATGCTAATTATTGCGCCTAGGGAGATGGAGAAAAGGTGGCTTCACCTTTTTAATCATGCATTGGGGAAGACTTGTGCGCCTAGGGAAGAGGGAAAATGAGCCTACTTTTATGAAGGGAATCTTGGTTTATGTTCCCTTGATCTGTTACCTTGGGAGATGGAAAGACTTGTGTCATGCATGGCTTGAGTGTGTAAGAATGAAGCTTCCTTTTCCTTGTCATGAGTACGCCTAAGGTGGGGAAAGCAATCTCATCCCCTTTTTCTCTTTGCTAGGTCGAAGTGGACATGTGAGGAGGGTGAAATCTTCATTCAAATTGTCCAATCACGTGTTGCCACCTCACCTAGGGTTTATTCTTGAATTGGGTTGGGCTTGGTGAGTGTCTGGGCCCATTAAGTTAATAAGTGTTGGACCATTAGCAATTGGGTCAAGGCTAAGTGGTGTGGGCTTGGATCTTTGTCTAGATACTAATTGGGCCATTTCTTATAAAATGGGCTTGCATTGCTTTGGGCTTAAATCCTTTAACTTAGTTATATTCTTAAGTAGGTTGGGCTTTACCTTTATTTGGGCTTTAAACCACATTGGGCTAAGTTATTAATTATCTTATTTAAAGTGGGTTCTAAATTAGGATTAATGTTGCTTATTCAAAGCTACTCGTTCACTGAATATGGACTTGATCCCTTTTCATTTCATTTCATTAGGCTAATATCGAGTACAAGATTTTTGGGTTATTACACATATCATGGAGCATTTCGACTTGATCAGAGTCAGTATGACAAATCTCACTTGTACCTTAAATTTATATTGATGCATCATAATTTCGTAAGGATAAGTTTCAAAAAGAAAAACTCCTTATTTATTTATATCAAGTACTTTGATTACATGAATTTGCCGATAGAGTCAGCTTTAACCAATCCCTACAAAGCAAATTAACTTGCCTAGAAATTGAAAATACTTCGAACTAATCAGATTCTGGACTCCGAATTTAACTATAGTATATCTTCAGTTTATCCGCATTCTATGTTCTCTTGATGGTCTTCCCTTCTGTCGTTTTCAGGATATAGGCCCCTTTCCCAAGCTTTTCTTTAACATGGTAAGGGCCCTCCCAATTTGCAGCTAGCTTTCCATCTCTGGCATTCTTGTTGCTGATATCTGCCCTTCTGAGTACCAAGTCATTTTCTTGAAATGCCCTTGGTCTCAACTTTCTGTTGTATTTAGCTACTATCAATCATTTGGTTGTCATATCCCAGCAATGTGCCATAATTCTGACCTCATCATTGAGGTCTAGCTCGGCTGCAAATATCTTGCTATTCTCTTCTTCCTTTTGTCTGATAGCATTCATCCTTCTCCATAAAGGTTCCCCTATCTCAACCGGGATCATAGCTTCACATCCATACATAAGCCTAAATGGAGTTTCTCTTGTTGCTGTTTGGGTACTTGTTCTGTATCCCCATAAAACAAAGTGCAACTGATGAACCCAACATTCTTTGGCATCTTTTATTCATTTTTTGAGTCCATCAACAATTACTTTGTTCTCAGCTTCAGCCTGCCCATTCGATTGGGGATGTTCCACGGATGAAAAATGGTGCTTGACTTTTAAGTTCTGCATCAACTCTTGGAACCTTTTGTCAATAAACTGGGTTCCATTATAGGTTACCACCTCGGCTGGTATTCCAAATCTGGAAACAATGTTTCTTTCAAAGAATCTTTGTACTCGAGCCGAGGTTATGGTGGTAACAGGTTCTACTTCTATCCATTTGGTGAAGTAGTCAATGGCTACTATTAGCCACTTCAGCTGTCCTTCAACAACTTTAAAGGGTCCCAGCAAATCTATAACACCTCATATTTCGTAAACGTATATTTACGTTTGAAAATGTGGATTTAAGGGTATGATTAGTGAAAATCCTGAGATTAGGATCAAATTGCATAAGAAGGGTAAAATGATAATTTACAAAACACGTAACCCGAGACAAGAAAAATTGAGTAGAAGGTCTCAAATGGTAAAAATAATGCTGAAAATGGATTCAGAACGAAAAATCGAGTGGATAGGAAAGTTTCGGAAATTTTGGTGAATAGTGATTTTTTGGTGTAAAATACTGCAGTATAATTGTACCGATAAGCGTGAAAATATTATCATTATTTTAGGAAAATAAAAATATGACGTGAACGAGAAAAATACGTAGGTTATTCATTTTGTTGGTTAAATTGGGTGATTTAAGAAAGTTAATTGATGTGTGGGACCCACTTAACTAAAGTGCCAAATGGGTCACAATTTTCTGAATTTCTCTCTCCTCCCTTTCTCCTTCCCGTCGTGCATCTTGGCCATTGGTGAGGGTTTGAAGCTTTGTGATTTACAACTTTTTTTCTAGACACTTTTGAGAGAAACTTCCAACTACAAAGTTGTTCCCCTTGAAATTGGGAGTGACTTTCATGTAGAGTGCACTTGTGGGGAGCAATGTGTGAGGAGAAAACCCCCCACTGCAGCCACGAAAATTGATGAATTTTGGAGAGTTTTTGGGACTTTTTGTGTTGAACCATTGGTTGAAGATCATTCCCTTGGACCATTGGAAGCTATTGGTGGTGAGTTTTCTCATTCTCATTGAGTTTTTCATGAGATCATAAAAATTGGTGAGGGTTTTGATTATGTGTTTTGAGTGGTGATAGTTAGGAGCATTAAATGGCATGTCTCCTTTGGAATTAAATGCTTAGAATGATAAATGATGATGATTGATGCAATAAAAATTATTGTGATATGGAAAATTGTAACTTAGTGAAATTTGAGTTGAATTTCTATACTTTGTGAAATGGCATGATGATAGGAGTGAATATTGAGTTGTGGATCATTGGTATGAACTAATAATAGGATTGTATGATATGTGAAAGTGTTGAATTGGATTGAATACCCCTAGATTGATGGGCATGAGCAATTCGACCTATTGAGGTCATGGTTGGTTTGATGATTTAAAAATGGTATAATTGGTGTTATATGATTGTGGATGGTGTTTAAATGGATGGTAGGTTGATGTGGTGTTGTGGATTTGGATGGAAGAGAATTGGATATATATATATATATATATATATATATATATCTGTGTGTGTGTGTGTGTGTGTGTGTGTGTATGTGGGAATTTGACCAGTAATGAAGATTAAGGAAAAATAAGTGTTAATAGCCCTTTGGCCTAAGCGAATGGGTTTTGGGTATTGTATTTTGAAAGTGAATTGGTTGCCTTGAAATTGTATTGATGATCATGTTGTTTGATCATTATAGGTTTCCTCTCACGGACTCAATAGAGGATAATTAAGCTTGGAGCTTACGTGAGGAGCATTGACTTTGGAGTTGAGGTAAACCTTTGGAACTTAAGTTTTAATCCCTTGTGTGCTCCACCACACCTAGTGGAAGGTTGTGGTTGGATTTTGAGCCTTTAGACATTGTGTGAATATGTATGTTCATGCATTATTGCTTGATTGTGTGACATGCTTGGAGCATGTTGTGTGTTAAATTTTTTGATCTCTGGCCAGTAGATGTGTGTGGTTTGGACTTCCGCTGGAGATATCCTTTGGGGATTCTGGTCGGGTTTTGCCATGGGGCCGACTCTGGGAGCGGCACCAGGATGATCCAAACGTGGGACTTCCGCTGGATAGGGCTTATGAGGAGTTCCAGATGGGTTTTGCCATGGGGTCGTCTCATCCATGGGAGAGGCACCAGGAAGCTTCCCTTGGAGTAATATGATGGGGTCCTTGAACGAAATCCTTCTATGAATGTTTTTGGATTTGTGCCCAGTTGTTTTGTGATTTTTTATGTTATGCATTTTACATGATGATATTTGTTGCACATTGAGTGAGCCATGGGGTGGAGTGATCCTCTAGTACCCTTGGTTTACTGAGATATATTTGTATATCTCACCCCATGTTTGGGGACACCATTTCAGGTTATGTTGAGCATGGAGGAGTTGAGCATGAGGTGCATATGGAGGGCATAGCATGTTGGAGGATTCCATTTTATACACATAGCATAGTGTTTAATATTTTGGAATTAGGTTATGAACTTGTTGCATGTTGATATTGCCATGATTTTATATGTTCATGACTATATGTTAAGTCCTTTAAAATTGATGTATAATTATGCCTTTGGTTTATATTGGTATTTTGGTGAGCATGAGACTTGTCCATGGCCACACATTATGTTCAAAGGCATTTAGTGACTTATGATGTAAAATGAGCCATATGATGTGTTAATGGCAAAACGAAAGGAAAATATTGCAATTGATGCATTACATAATGAATATGCATGATGGAAGGGCCTAGAGTCTACATTAGTAATGGTACATGGGTTATAGTAAGGATTAAAGTGATAGGAATGAAATCATGGATCCCTTTTGAAGTGAAAAAGATGTCAAAATTGGTTTTTCACATTAGGGAATCGATTCCCTGCTGTTGGGAATCGATTCCCTGAAACAGAGCACGTGAATTTTAGCCATTGTGAAGGCTGGGAATCGATTCCTTAAAACAGGGGAGCAAAAATTAAGCTTCTGTGTGTTACTGTAGCTGCTGGGAATCGATTCCTTGAGGTTGGGAATCGATTCCCACAGTGAAAAAGTTGAAAATATGTCATTTTATCACCTATAGTTAATGGTATTGCTTGGAGAGGTTGTGATTCATAAGTTTTATGCTTCCGCGAGTTTTGCATTTATAATTATGGTGTTGTTTTAATTGATTACGGAAATGGTTAATGTTTAAAGAAAGAATGTAATAAAAGAAAAATTTTACCCGTAATTTAATTTATTGAATTACTGTGATTGTAACTGCGCTTAATACCATATGCAATGATACCATTACCGGTACGTAACAGGGTGTTACAAAATCCATCTCTCATTTGAAAAAGGGCCACGGAGCCGAGATGTATTTCAGTTCTTCTGGAGGTGAGAGAATTAATCTAACATGTGTCTGGCAGCTGTTACACTTTTTGACATGCTCTTTGGAGTCAGTCTCCATGGTTGGCCAGTAGTATCCTTCCCGAAGAGCTTTTCTAGCCAACGTTTCAGCCCCCATGTGGTGGCCGTTGATTCCTTCATGTATCTCGGCTAGGACATATTCTGCTTCCTCCGAATTTAGGCATTTCAGCACTGGGGTATGCAACCCTTTTCTATATAAATGATCCTCCACTATTGCATATTGCGTAGCATCACAAATCATTTTCCTATACTCCTTTGAGTCTTCTGGCAATGTCCCTTTTTTGAGATATGCCACTATTGGCTGCCTTCAATCATTGGCTGAGGTGATTATCATCACACAACTCGATTCTACTATACTCTGTTGAACCACAGTCCTGTGATTTCTCAAGTTCTTAGTGCTTTCCAGTTTGGATAAGATGTCGCCTCTGTTATTCTCCCCTCAAGGAATATGAGTGATTTTTACTTCTTTAAACTCAGCCATGATTTCTTTGACCTTGTTGAGATACTTCACCAGCAAAGGTCCTTTGGCTTGATACTTCCCTTCAATTTGAGAAGTTGCCAGTTAGGAGTCGCTAAAGATTTTAACCATCTTGTCCCGATGCTCTTTAGCCTGCATTAATCCGACTATTAAGGCCTCATATTCTGCCTGATTGTTTGAAGTCGGGGAGCTCAAGTATAGGGAGTGCTCTATTGGCACTTCTTCTGGGCTTTCAAGTATGATCTCGGCTCCACTTCCTTTGTCATTGGATGATTCATCGACGTAGATTTTCCACACGTCTTTTCCTTCTTCAGTTTCCAGATCTGGGGTGAGGTCCATTATAAAGTCAACCAAAGCTTGTGACTTGATGGCCTGCCGACTTTCATATATTATATCATATTCAGAGAGCTCTATTGCCCAGTTGGACATCCTCCCAGCTAGATTCGGCTTGTGCAAAACCTGTCGTATGGGTTGATTAGTTCTGACTATTATCTGATGTCCTTGGAAATATGGCCGTAGTCTCTTTGTCGTGATAAGCAAGGCGAACACCACTTTCTCTAGCTTCTGATATCTCAGTTCAAGTCATTGCAGAGCCTTGCTAACGAAGTAAATCGGCTCCTGGCCTTTACTTGTTTCTTTGACTAGCACATCACTTATTTCCTCTTCTCCAATAACAAGTACAAAATTAGGGTATCTCCTAGTTCCAGTTTGAACAACACTGGTGGGGCTGCTAAACATTTTTTTATTTTGTCGAACGCGGACTCGCATTCTGGGTTCCATCCATGTACAACTTCTCTTTTCAACAACTTGAAGAATGAGATGGCATTTTCGGCTTACTTAGGTAGAAACCTGGTTAAGGCAGCCAGTCTACCCATCAGTTGTTGAACCTCCTTTTTGCTTCTAGGAGCTTTCATATCCAGTACCACTTTACATTTGTCAGGATTTGCATCAATTCTTCAATGGTTTAACATAAAACCCAGGAATTTTCCTGTGAGGACTACAAACGCGCATTTTGTCGAGTTCAGTCGGATGCGGTAATCCCTGAGCTTCTGAAATGTTTGATCTAGATCTCATACATGATTTTTCATATCAAACGCTTTAACAATCATGTCGTCTATGTATACTTCAACGTTTTTGCCGAGTTGATCCTCGAACACTTTATTCATCATCCTCTAGTATGTCGCCCCAGAGTTTTTGAGCGCAAAGGGCATCACATTGTAGCAGTAATTTTCCCTTTCAGTAATAAAGGCTATTTTTTCTTGATCTTCTGGGTACATCACGATCTGATTATAGCCGGAATAAGCATCCATGAAAGACAACAATTGGAACCCGGCAAAGTTGTCTACCAGTTGGTCTATGTTGGGCACTAGGTACGAGTCCTTTGGACATACCTTACTGAGGCCTGTATAATCTGTGCAAACTCTCTATTTTCTGTTAGGTTTTTTTACCATAATGGCGTTAGCAAGCCAAGTCGTATATTGGACTTCTCGTATGAACCCAGCGTCAAGTAACTCTTTGACATGTTCTTCTAAGACCTGTTTTCCCTCAGACCCCAGCTTTCTTTTCTTTTGTGCCATTGGCATTGATCCGGGATAAATCGCCAACTTGTGGCAAAAAAATTTGGGATCAATTCTTGGGATCTCGGATGACGTCCAGGTGAAGACATCCTTGTTGCTTTTGAGGAATTCAATCAATTCTTCCTTTACATTGGGATTGATGGTCTTACCTGTAACACCCCGTGTATACCCGGTTAAATAATGTAATATCCCAGAGAAATAGTAACAATAAAATTAATAATAATAATAATAATAGTGCACACCCTTATAGTGTTATAGGCATTTATTGCTAATAGTGTGTCATAATTTGACTGTAAAATTGTAACCTTAATTAGTGGTGGTTTTAGTTGTAACGTTCAACAGTTATGGTTGGTTATCATTTAATTAGTAAATGACAATAATTATTTGTATTTAATTTTGTAACCATTGATATATTAATAATAGTTAAAATAATTATGATGACCATTGATATTACTTGCAGTTTCAATAATTGAAATAAGTATATGACTTTTGATATTACCTGTAGTTAATGTATCAGTTTCAAAACTACAGCTATATATAGGACCTTAACCTAATCAAACCAAATCACTTCCAATCCTCAGCATTTCTCCATTTCTCTTCTCTTCTACTTTCTCTCTTCTTACTTCAAATCTTTATTTATTTTATTTTATTATTATTTTCCTTTGGTTACTAACCGCTTTTCTTCCCAAAATCACTTTCTTCAAGAAGGAAGCCAGCACGGAGATCAGGTAATCTTAATCTCTAGGTATTTGTAGGTTATCTCTTTTATATGAAATTCGGGCATAATCTTTATATGTAATCCTAATTTTGTAGGTTATCTCTTTTATATGAAATTTGGGCATAATCCTTATATGTAATCCTAATCCCTAGAGAGTCAAGGGTTAGCTTTATATGAATATTTGATGTAATCTCGATGCTTAGGGCACCATAGTTATGTTTTCTATTAAATTTATTAGATGTGATTCTAATCTTCATGGAATAATCAATTAATTTATGTAATCCTAATCCCTAGGTGTTCTTAGGTTAGTTTTATATGAAATTTGTTGGGTATAATCCTAATGCTTTAGAAATAATAGATTAACTTTTATAAGAAATTTTGTCTAATGTAATCCTGATCCTTAGGGCATCTTAAATTATTTTTAGATGAAATTTTGGTATATGTAATCCTCCAGGTGATTATAGGATAATTTAATATTAAATTTGTTAAATGTAATCTTAATCCTTTGGAGATTTTAGGATGTTTTCATATATAATATGTAACCGTTAGGGTATTTAAATTTAACTATTTTAATCTCTATTAATTAATTGAATTAATTATTGAACTTTGGCTTTACTCTAATAGATGTGAATATTTGAATTATGATTTGAAAAATTATGATATGATGATTGGATTTGGGTTTTACTCTTTGAATTATGATTTGGAAAATTATGATATGATGATTGGATTTGTGTTTTGCTCTGGTAGATGTTGAATATGAAAATTATGATATTATTGGATAATAGATTTGAAAATTATGATGGATTTGGAAATTATGATATTATTGAAAGATTGAATTTGGAAATTATACTCTTGATTAAACTGATGTCGAAATCATGAAAACTATTTGACAATTATGAGAATCGTGACAAGATTGAATTGATTGTAATAAATAATAGTGGGAAGATAACTTTTGGGATGGTACCTCCTGAAAGTGATGAACACAACCTTTGGGCTTTATGCCTTTGATATTTATTTGATGTAACAATGATGTTTCCGTTCTTCCCAAAGTGGTATCTGACAACAGGGTTTCCCGGGATACTAGTAGCAACTTTGGGAAGATGTGTGCACACTAGGATTTGATATTTTGATAATGGCCAATTTTGATTATACATGGCTGGCAAGAGGGTTTCCCGGGTCACGGGGTAGACTGGCAACAGGGTTTCCCGGGTCTAGCATGGTTCTCTTCCCACTACATACACTAAATAAACTTAATAAAGATTATGAATAATAATATTTGATTCGATTGAATATATATTGAAGTTGATAATTTGATGTGATTGTGATGAGAATCTATATGATGAATATTGAAGTTGATATTTGATCTGATTATGATGAGAATATTTTATATATATGATGAAGTTGATATTTGATTCAATTATTATGAAATTATATATTTAATTTGATTACTATATTTGAATTATGTAAATTGTGTTTTTGATTAGGATTACCAGCTTTGCTGACTTTTGTGTTTGTTTGACTGCAATGATCCTTTTGGGGAGCAGATTTTCAGTGATACAGGTTGCAAAAGATGGGGCTAGCAGTGAGCAGTGAGGATAATGACTCAGAGAATTTCCAGCTAGTTCTAAATTTTATGTATAAAACAAAGTCTCTGATTTTATTTTAATATTTATGAATCTTATAGAGTTAGCCTTGCACTTGTCCATGTACAGGTGCGGCGGTAACATTTTCCCAAATTAGTTTTAGTTTGGCTTCCGCAATATTTCTATGATCATAAATAAATAAAACATGAATTTTGGCAATTTCTTTATTATAATAATGTTTCATAAATTGTTAGAATTTTGGGGTGTTACAATTAACATCAGAATGGTATTGAGCGCAACTTAATATTAATTACTTGCAGCAGAATTAACGTTAGAATTAATAAGTGAAAAATACGGATAAACTTTTTCCTTTATCCTTCGTGTTACAATTTGCATGATTAATCTTACACTTACCTACTATCATAATCATTGTTAATTATTTACTTGTAATGTCCGTTGATATCAAAGTTATCCACTAATTACTTTATTGTCATACTTAACCATCAACATAATTAATTATTCGTTTCATGACCATCTTACCACATTCTTCTATTATCTATTCAACCATGACATAGTAATAAAGACACACCCTAAGACATCCGTTCACATCTAAATTATTTATTATAGCTACTTGCCTTTTTATTAACATTTAGAAAGGCACCACACTCCTTAGAGGTTGATTTAAGCCTTACATAATTAAGTTCCATAAGGTCACAAGTCTTTCTTTTTAAACGTTCATTTTTTCTTCTGTTCGTCCAGAATATCCGGATATTTGTCGGGAACATATCCAAATATGTCATATCCGGATATTAGATCACCCATATCCGGATATTCCATGACAGTGGCGAAATGGAATATCTTTCTCTACAGGTTGGGGTTTAGCATTCAACTTCCTTACCCCATATTACTTCATCTTATGCTTAGTTGTCCTTACCTAAGACATGTCATCATATAATCGGTTTAATTAAGCTATTTCATATCTTTCTAAGCATCTAATTTGTCGTATTTCATGGTTTTAAACAACTATTATATGCATGAATGGTGACACCTAACAATCCTTTACTTAGGCCATCGCACATGCAAGTCATATTACAAAAATAAGGACCAACATGATTAATACATAATCCCCAACAACAATACATCAAGCATATTACAATATGGCATAAACAATCGATATGCTCACATCAGATGCACATAATAAATAATGTCAATATTAAGCATGCCTCAGCTACAAAATACTTCATAAACATAATGCATGCATATCATGCCAACAACTCGACTCCGGCCTTTTGCCTCGAGATGCACCAACATCAACAATCTCAGTACCTAAAAAATATGCCCCACACGGGGTGAGATTTCTAACAAGAAATCTCAGTAAGACAAAGGGTCCTCAAGGACTCTTTCGCCTTAAACTCACTTACAAGTATATAATGAGTTCAAAACACTAAATACGATGCATGTTCATGTCAAAGCAATATAATCGAGATAATATATCTAAATTCTCATAAAATCATATACCACAGTTCATATCTCATGTGATGTATGTAAGTGTGGTTCAACTGGCCAGAGAACAAGATAGGAATTACACACGTATGCGACCTACCTAACATAAGGGTCGCAGCCTTATGCCTTACACACCAGGGTTACAGCCTGATCATATAAGTAGTCAACATCACATCCATACATTACATTAAACATAAGGGTCGCAGCCTGATTGTGTAAGTAATCAATAGACATATCCACATATCTCAGGCATATATCAATGCATATATCATTTTCATAAAAGCATATCATGCACATAAACCACCCCCCCATGGAGGTCGATGGAACAAGCAACAGATCAATCCGAGGACCAGAAGCTTACCTTATCTATAACATGCTCCAATGAACTCTCAGTATCAAAAGGACCATAGTTATAGGCCCTCACAAAATCACAACCTATTTCAAGATATAAAGGCAATTAATAAATATCCTCGTTTATGACATTCTTTTACATATTATTTTTTACGTAATCATTCTTTACGTAGTGACACCAACTCAAGGTGGGAGGAACTAAGTCCACTCTCTAAGGTCCCTTAACCTTAGAACATCACTTACATGTACAATAGAGTCTATAATTCATTTCCTTGAAGAACATTCCAAAAAAATCAACTCTATTTAAGAATACGACAACAAACTTTGCTGACCATTTTAAAAACTGCAATTGCAACTCTTTACCAAATATTGTGATATTTTAATATGTTAAACTAGACAACCTAAGCTTTCCAATGATATATTTTATGTCTCAATCGAAGTTGTATAACTCCGGTTATGATTTTCGCAAAGTGACTGCTGCAAACTGAATTTCCAGCAACGAAGTCGTGACTTCAAACTAACATTGAGATCAAACCACTTATCCAATGGCTACAAAATTTTACAGAGTTGTAGCTCTATGTGTTAGCTACACATAGGTCCAAACAGAACTTGATTTGGAGCTCTATATCTCCAAATATCAAATTTTTACTAAAATAAGTTCGCTGCCGTCGCACAGATCCAGATATCATATCCCGATATTCCATAACCGGATATCATATCCGGATATTTCATGACAGTGGCCAAACACAGCAGCCTAGCACAAAATTATCCATTAAAATACCATCTTTTACCTAGATACATCTATCCCATCGACTTAGCATGCATTTTAACACTTAGATTCATCAACCAACGTTCAAATTATAAAAAATCATAATTTTACATCTTCAAATCATGTTATTTTCATGAAAACACAAAGGGAAGTGTTGAGGCATATATCCATGAGCTTCAAGATAGCAAAAGGAAGGGACTTCATGGTCTACAATCCACTTTCCACTGCTACCAAAACCAATGCACGAAAATGGCTTGTCAAAGGATGATTCTTTCTTTTCAAAGGTTACTCCCTGGTGCTCCAATGGTGGTATAAAAGCCTCCAATTCACTCAACAAAGAAGAATAGTTCTCTAACCTCACAAGGCAGCAGCTTGAACCTTTCAAGAATGGGTTTTTATCCTACAAGATGCTTGCTTCCAAGTGTTTGGGATAATCAAAGTGAGAGGAGATGAACAAAGGTGAAATCTTGCTTGGTTTCCATGGAGGATCTCAAGCTCATTTAGAGAGGAAGAGAAGAGAGAATACTTCTAGGGTTTTTGAAATGTTTCCTATATAGAGAATCTGAAGAATGAAGAAAATAAATGAGTCGAGGTCACTTAAAACACTAACCACTAATATGCTGGTATTAGTTATAAGTGCTCTGTTAATTATTTTTCTTTCAAACTTAATATTCTTAACCTAGACATTTTTTTAGGAATTATCATATTTTTATTATAATTTTTCGCAGTATATTGTCGGTACGCGTTTTATACGTAGCCGGTATTAGTTCTGACATCACAACTCATTATTCGTACTCCAAACTTGATATCCTTGACCTAGATATTTTTATAGGAATATTTATATTTTTGTTACAATTTTTCGGGATACTTCACTGGTACACATTTATACCGTGAAGTAGAACCGATATTCGCACTTTTCATCAGAAAAACGGTGTAAGCGTTATTTGACTTTCTAAATAATTATCCTATCATAATTATGCATAATATTAATCAAATACATGCTCCGGGATCGATAATCTTATTTTATTAATTATCTAGCAGTGCAATTTCTTACACTACGAACATAAGGTATTCCAACATAACTGGGTTCTTATTTTATTTTGGTAAACTGACCGGGTTTGTCTCCCAACATAAGGTCTTCCAGTGCACCATCTGGTTCTGGTCTAGGGAGTACGACTTCTTCCCTCATATCCAATTCAACCATATTAACTGGTTTATTTGAACGGTGAGGGGTTACCTTTTTCCCGACTTTGTCTCCTTGACGAATCCGGGGTGGGCTCAGGTGTCCCCCTTCATTTCCCTTAACAGCTTCAAAGTAACACTCTCTTGATTCTTTTTGATCCCTATGAATAGTGATGATTTCATTCTTGTTGCTTACCATCTTTATCTTTTGATGCTTTGTGGAAATCAGCATGTCCCATTTATGTAGGGTTGGTCTTCCAAGGATGATATTGTATGGAGAAGGGAAGTCGGCCACAATAAACTTTACTTTCTCCGATTTGAACGCCTCCTTGGTTCCCAGGGTCAACCTGAGATCAATATAGCCCTTGGGAGGTGTATTTTCTCCATTAAAAGCTATCAGGGTTATTTTGCAAGGCTTGGGATTTTCTGCATCCAGGTTCATCGTTTTGAACTCCTCTCATAGGATGATATCAGTCCAATTGTCTGCATCTATAAAAATTTTTTTAACCCGGCAACTAACCAAGGTTTCAGTGATTACTAGACCATCCACATGCCCAGGTAGCACACCTTGCATGTCTTCTTTAGTAAAGTAGAGTAAAGGAGGATCTGGCTTACTGGGATCCTCTTTAAACCTCGGACGATCTCTGATTGAAAGCACTTCTCTAAGGTACTTCCGCCTTGCACTTACTGTATCTTCCCCTCCTCTAAGGGCTCCACTAATCACATTGCAATTGAACTCGGCCTCTGGGAATTCATCATTGTTGGAATCATCCTTTTGATTTTTATCTTCCTTCTTTTTCTTTTCAGGAACTGGGCTCTTGCTTCGATTCCGACCCCCGGGTTTTCTCTTGTTGTTTTTCAGTCCCAGCGTCTTGATGACATATTGACGCAGCTCTCCTTCTCTGACAAACTTTTTCACAGCGTCTCTGAGATCCCAACATTGATCAGTGGTATGTCCTGGTCCATTGTGGAAAGCACAGAACTTGGACCTATCCATTCCTCCTCTGTCAAATATGGGTCGGGGTCTTTCTGCTTTCTTCATGTCTGTCATTGCCACTTCCCTCCATATTTGAGAGTGCGACACATTTAGCGGGGTGTACTTTTCATATCTTCCAACCCGATATTTATCATCTGTGATTCTCCCACGACAATCTTTCTTTTTATTTTCGAGTCGTTCTTTTTCTCTTGGGGCCGAGCTTCTCCTTTTTGGACTTGTCCTCTTGTTCTCTTCACCCTGCGCATTTGCTATCTCCATTTGTTCGAGTTTCAGATACTTCTTTGACCGAGTTTTGAACTCCTCTAGCATCCTTAGAGGATCTTTATAGACTGACTTTGCCAGCCTGGATGACCCATCCAACCCGGCTACAATTAGATACACATGGACGTTTTTCTGCAAACCCAGTACTTGCAACGCCACATCTTTAAATCGGTTCAAGTACTTGTAGAGTGTTTCTCCGGGTTACTGTCGTATCTTTCCGAGTGCAAACTCGGACTTCAGATGCTTTTTGCTGGTTGCAAAGCTCAGCAAGAACTTTTCTCCTAATTCTTTGAAAGATCCAATGGAATTAGCAGGCAGGGTAGAAAACCATGACTGTGCAGCTCCAGTTAAGGTTGTAGCAAATATCCGAGATATGATTGGCTCATCAATTCCTCGGATATACATGTCCATGTCGAATGCATCTATGTGAACCTGAGGGTCCTCACTTCAAGCGTGCTGAGTCAAATTCCTCTGGGAATGGGGCATTTAATATCTCACCAGTAAATGGGCTGTTATTGTAATGCCCCCTACTATACTTTCTCCTGTAAACACCGGGCTCAATACGTCCTCTGACAGGTTGAGCATCTCGGTTAAGATGAATCTCATCCCTATTTCTCTGCATATTTCCTCCCGCTGTAGCATTTTGGGCAGGAGGTTGCCTATTCGCATTCTGGTTGTTAGTTCCAGGTCCTCCCAGATTTGGATCCACAGCAGCTCTAACATTTTGGCTTCCCTGGATCTCAGTTTCCCTAACCCGGATTTGATTATCCGGGTTATGATCGCTATTCTGACCATCACCATTTCAGACCTAAACTCTTTCAGATCATAGTCCCCTCAGCTCCAGTAAGCGTTGCTCCATATCTTGCATCCTCCTTGTGTTTTTCTCCTGAATTCTCTTGAAATCTCCTCGCCGTGGATGTTGTTGCGATTCTCCATATCCTCTATTCGCCGTATAATCGCGGCGAATGCATTCTCGACAAGGCGAGAATCAGGATGTGCTGCCAGCGCAATGCGGGCAGCCGCATCTGCTGGATTCAGAGGAAGAGTTGGGTCCGCAACCCCGTTGCGTGGAGCTGGAGTAGAGGCGGTGTCTGAGATATTGTCAATGACATGGACTACATCGTAATCCACCTGGTTTTATGGCTGATTCTGAGGTTGATTCACCTCTTCCAAAATCGGATCCAATGAGTGATTGGGAGGCTGTGGTTGTTGGCTGTTACTCCTCATACGGACTGCCATCTTTTAGTCAAAATCATGGGAATATCAAATATGTCGATCCCCACAGACGGTGCCAATGTTTTGTCTTAGAGACAGAGATGTCTAGCTGATGAACCCTTAGTTCATCATGGTTTTTAGCAGGAATTAGGATCAAATTGTGTGGCCTATAATGAGATAATTAGTTTATGCACGTGGTAGAGCGGGCAGTCGCCCTGGTAATCAAAGAAATGAGTAAAACGACCCAAATAGTCAAATCGGTAAAAATGGCAGAAGAGGCTTTTTATAAGTCCATTATGACGGTTCAGGAGGCTAGAACCGTTGACCTTAAGGATGGATGAAGCATAGCGCTGCTTAAGGAAGGAAGAGTTCGCTTTTCTTTTGCCGTAGGAGTTGCCGGCAGGTCTACCCCCTCGGAGACAGGTTAAATGATGAAAAACAAGGTTAATGTCCTAAGATATCTTCAATTACAAGTTCAAGAGCTTTATTGGAAATTTGTATGATTCTTGTAGGAAAAGCAAGCTTGAAAGGCAACTAGAGAAGGAAGAAGATTCTGGAGCTCAAGAGGAGAAAAATTGCCTAAGTGTTGAGCGCTAAAACGTCCACACTGAGCGTTTTAGCGCCCTGCTACATGAAGAGGCCAAAACTTGCTGGTGATGAGCGCTAAAACGCCCACACAGAGCGTTTTAGCGCGCTGCTGCACTTAGAAGATGGAAAATTGCTGGTCTTGGGCGCTAAAACGGCCTGCAATAAGCGTTTTAGCGCCCTGAAGTGGAAAAAGGACTCTGGTCTCCACCGCTAAAACGTCCAAATCAAGAGTTTTAGCGTTGGAGTCAGTTACAGTCAGTTGAGCATCCACCATGTTTGGACGCTAAAACGGTCATTCCTTAACGTTTTAGCGTTTTTGTCAGTTAAAAGCAGTTGAGCATACGTAAAGCATGGACGCTAAAACGGTCACTTATGGACGTTTTAGCGCCCACATCAGTTTTCTGTTTTTAATTGTAACACTATAAAAGGAAAAGCCTTCACACTTAGTAAAGGATCTGGAATTTTCTCTCTCTCTCTTAAACTTTAGTCTGACTTCTCTCTAAATTCTCTTAGTGTTTTAGTTTTTGTATTAGGATTTCTTTGTAATAGTTTGGAGATTGAAGACCTTCAACATGGAAATGAAGTTTGATTCTTCTTTTCTTGTCTATTCCTTAGTCATGTCTGAGTAGAGTCTTTGTAGTCTGAATGCAATAGAACTTCATGATAATATTATGTTGATCTGATTAATATGATGAAGTATTTTTCATGTGTTGATTTGGGATTTTCTGATTTAATTATTTCTATCAAGGAAGTAGTGTAGAACAGGGATGTTTATATGACTTCTGTATCTGATAATCTCAACATCAGAATTCTAGTACTCAAGGGATTGATGCTAGAGTTCTGATGTAATCTTAAGACTTTAGTATTTCATGAATGTATTAAGAAAGAGATCACCAAGGGATTGAGGTTTCTGATTAATGTATCTATCAGGGTAGTAAAGGATTACATCTTGATGATAAGTAAAAGGTTGATTAACATCACATGGAAAAGAATTCATCATATGATTAGTTTTTACATGGGTTATTATGGAGGAAAGTTGTTTTCTGACTACTTGTTGTTTTATTAATTCTTAATCCATATTTATTTTGTGTCAAATTACTTACAATCAATTTTCTGGTGACAAATTATTCATGACTTTTACAAATTCTTATCGATTCAAATTAGTTTTCTATGGTTTATTGGTGCTTGAACACAATTCCTCGTGGGAACGATCTTTACTCATCATTTTATTACTTGTACGACTAGTGCACTTGCTAAACGTCCAACAAGTTTTTGGCGCCGTTGCCGGGGAATTTGTTTTTCAACACTAACTGATACCATAGAATTCTGAGATTGAATCCTTTTATTTTCAGTATTTTAGTTTATGTTAAGTTTCTGGTCAATTTTGATTCTGGTATATGCGAGGTACACTTGATCCGAATTTGTTGTTGTATGATCCAGAATTAGAAAGGACATTGAGGAAGCACAAAAGGGCAGCCAGGCAAAGGAGACAGTTGCAAGAAATTGGTGAATCCAGTACGGTTAATCAGGAAGAGATAATGGCAGAGAATCACAGACCACCACCACCACCACCACAGAGGACACTGGGAGAGTACATGACTCCTGCAGTGATTCCTCCAATTGGGAGTGTTGTGCGCCCAACAGTGGAGCCAAACAACTACGAATTGAAACCTGCATTGATACATTTGGTACAGAAAGATCAGTTTGCTGGAACCAGTGCAGAGGACCCTTACTTGCACATAGAGAACTTTCTGTTGTTGAGTGATACTGTGAAGATAAATGGTGTCACAAGAGATGCAATTCTGTTGAGACTATTCACTCATTCACTGACGGATGATGCAAGGAGATGGCTGCAATCATTGCTACAAGGAAGTATAACAACTTGGGATGATCTGCAAACCAAGTTCTTGCAGAGGTTTTTCTCAGCATCCAAGAGGGCCAAGTTGAAGGATGAGATTACAAGCTTTAAGCAGAAAGAGTCAGAATCCATTTATGAGGCTTGGGAGAGATTCAAGACTTTGTTGAGGAAATGTCCACAGCATGGAATTGAGGCATGCCAACAAGCAGCAATCTTCCTGCAAGGAATGACCACTAACACTAGAACCTTGGTGCATGCCACTGCTGGTGGATCATTGACTACCAAGACTCCTCAAGAAGCCTTGGATATCTTTGAGTCATTGGCATCTCAGGAATTTGATAATGCCCCAGTGGCTGACAGAAGGACAGGAATCATCAGGTTGGATGGGCATGATGCTCTGTTGGCAAGGAATGATCAGCTAATGCAGACACAGAGACAACAGCAGCAACAGTTGGATATCCTTATTAAGCAACTCTCTTCACAAAAAGTAGCTTATGTGGAAACCAAGAGTGTATGTGCTATCTATGGCAAAGGCCATGTGACAGAGGAGTGTGATTATGGGAGATCACCAGAACAAGCAGAGGTGAATGGAGTATGGTATGATCAGAATAATCAAAGGAACTACAACAATCAGGGAAGGAATGTTTATGTGCCACCATAGAAGAACAAGAATCAACACCCAGGATTCAGCTATAGTTCCAACCATCAATTGAACCCACCATTACATCCTCCACCACCACATATGAAGGAACAGTCAAGTGATCCTGCTGCATGGGAGAAAGCGTTTGCTCAGTTATCTAAGACAACTCAGGATTATATCCAGGCGTCTAATTCATTCAGGGAAGAGACAACTGCATTCATGCAGGAGACCAGAACTTCTTTCAGAAATCAGGAAGCATCAATCAGAAATTTGGAGACCCAGATTGGTCAATTATCAAGACAGATATCAGAGAGACCACAAGGGAAATTTCCAGGTGATACATTAGTGAATCCTAAGGAGAACTGTAAAGCAATTATGACAAGAAGTGGGTTGGTACTTCAACCAGTGAAAAATAATGTGGAAATAAAAAGAATGAAAAAGAGGTTGTGGTTGAAGATGTAGTCTCTGATGATGAAGTAGAGAAGATGAGAAATGAGAAAAGTGAGAAGGAAGTAGTTGTTAGAGATGTTATAGTTGGAATTGAGAAAGAAGAGGAAGGGAAGGACAATAAGAATGAAGGAGAGGTAGAAGTTGGTAAAAATGCTTCCCCACAAAAGATGATGAAGTGGGAAAAGAAGAAGATGGCTGACAAGAAAGAACAGCCAGTTATTTTATCTCCCTATGCTAGAGTTCCCTACCCTCAAAGGTTGAAGCAAGAGATTCAGAAACAGCACTATGCAAGATTTCTGGATATCTTCAAAAATTTACAAATTAACATACCATTTTCTGAAGCACTGGAAAATATGCCTCACTATGCAAAGTTCATGAAGGATCTTCTTACTAAGAAGAGGAAATTAACTGATGGTGAGACAGTGGCCCTAACAGCAGAGTGTAGTGCCCTAATCCAGAAGAAGCTTCCAACAAAAATGAAAGATCCTGGAAGCTTCAGTATCTCTATTGCTATAGGAGATGTGGAGGTGGGAAAGGCATTGTGCGATTTGGGAGCCAGTATAAACTTGATGCCGTTGACAGTATGTAGAGCTTTGGGAATCAACACTTTGAAGGAGACCAATCTTATTCTGCATCTTGCAGATAGATCTATCAAGAGGCCTGAAGGTGTGGTTGAAGATGTCTTGGTCAAGGTAGACAAGTTTATTTTTCCAGTGGATTTTGTGATTCTTGACATGGAGGAAGAGGATACAGAAAGTCCTCTATTGTTAGGAAGACCCTTTTTAGCAACTGCAAGATCTTTGATAGATGTTGAACAAGGAAAGTTGTTGCTAAGGGTGGATGAGGAAACAGTCACAATTGATGTATTTGAAACTATCAAGCACCCTGTTGATGTGGGGGATTGTTTTAGATTGGATGTGATACAGGAGGTTGTGGAAGAAGTGAATAAAGAAGAAGAATTCCCAGTTGAGGAAGAAAGATCAGAAGAAGAGACAGGTACAGAAGATTACCAAGAAGAGCCAGAAGTGGAAGAGCTTGAGAAGAAGATTGATGACATTCCAAAAGGAGCACCTAAGGTAGAACTTAAAGAATTACCTTCACATTTGAAGTATGTGTTCCTTGGGGATGATCAAACATATCCAGCAATCATTAATGCAATGTTGTCTGATGAGGAAGAAGGAAAGTTGATTGAAGTACTTAAGAAGAATAAGCTGGCAATTGGTTGGCAATTTTCTGATCTCAAGGGTATCAATCCTTCCTTCTGCACCCATAAAATATTGATGGAAGAAGAGGTCAAACCAGTAAGGCAACCACAGAGGAGACTCAACCCCACTATGAAGGAGGTAGTGAGGAAGGAGGTTGTGAAGTTGCTTGATGCTGGGATGATTTACCCTATTTCAGACAGTGCTTGGGTGAGTCCTGTGCAGACAGTGCCCAAGAAAGGGGGGATGACTGTGGTGAAAAATGAGAATAATGAGTTGATTCCCACAAGGACAATCACTGGTTGGAGAATGTGTATTGACTATCGGAGGTTGAACAAGGCAACCAGGAAGGATCATTTTCCACTTCCTTTCTTGGATCAGATGCTAGAGAGGTTGGCAGGACATGCTTTCTATTGTTTCTTGGATGGTTATTCAGGGTACAATCAGATAGCTGTGACACCAGAGGACCAGGAGAAGACCGCATTTACATGTCCATATGGAATTTTCGCATATCGGAGGATGCCTTTTGGTCTATGCAATGCTCCTGCCACTTTCCAAAGGTGCATGCTTTCCATTTTCTCTGATATGGTAGAGGAATGTATAGAAATATTTATGGATGATTTTTCTGTATTTGGGTCTGATTTTGATGTATGTCTGAAAAACTTAGATTCTGTCTTAAAAAGATGTCGGGACTGTAATTTGGTTTTGAACTGGGAGAAGTGTCACTTTATGGTGACAGAAGGTATAGTTCTTGGACACAAGGTGTCTAGGAATGGAATTGAGGTGGATAAGGCAAAAATTTCTGTGATTGAGAAACTCCCTCCACCTGTTAATGTTAAGGGTGTGAGGAGTTTTCTTGGTCATGCAGGATTTTATAGGCGGTTCATAAAAGATTTTTCAAAAATTGCCAAGCCCTTATGCAAGTTATTGGTCAAGGACCAAGAGTTCCTGTTTGATGATGAATGTCTGCATGCATTCCATGTTTTAAAAGAAAAGTTGACCACTGCACCTATCATGATGGCACCTGATTTTTCATTACCATTTGAATTAATGTGTGATGCTAGTGATTACGCTGTAGGAGTGGTATTGGGCCAAAGAGTGAATAAATTGTTGCATGTCATTTACTATGCCAGTAAGATCTTAAATGATGCACAAAAGAATTATGCTACTACAGAAAAAGAATTACTGGCTATTGTGTATGCATTTGACAAATTCAGGCCATATCTGTTAGGATCAAAAGTTATTGTTTACACTGACCATGCAGCTTTAAAGTATTTGTTAAGCAAGCAGGATGCTAAACCCAGGTTGCTCCGCTGGATGTTACTGTTGCAAGAGTTTGAGGTAGAGATCAAGGACAAAAAGGGAGTTGAAAACTTGGTGGCTGATCACTTATCCAGGATTACAGAAAAAGAGCTTCAAGAAGGACCGGAAGTAGTGATCAGAGAAGAGTTTCCTGATGAACATGTTTTGGCAATATGTGCTGTCACAGAGATGGTTAGGGATAAAGTCTTATCTATCAGTACCCCACCATGGTTTGCTGATTTCGCCAACTATAAAGCTGCTGGATTGATGCCTAAGGATTTCACATGGCAACAGAGGAAGAAATTTCTGCATGATGTTAAGAGATACATTTGGGATGAGCCATATCTTTTCTATAGATGTTCAGATAGTGTGATCAGACGGTGTATTCCAGAGGAAGAACAGAAGGATGTGTTGTGGCATTGTCATGGTTCTGCATATGGTGGACATTTTGCAGGTGAGAGAACTGCAGCAAAAGTATTGTTGAGTGGCTTCTACTGGCCCACCTTATACAAGGATGCAAAGAAGTTTGTGGAGGCATGTGACAACTGTCAGAGAACTGGGAATATTTCTAGGCGACATGAGATGCCGTTGAACAATATCCAGGAAGTGGAGATCTTTGATGTTTGGGGTATGGATTTTATGGGACCTTTCCCTTCTTCCTACTCTAACAAGTACATATTGGTGGCAGTTGACTATGTTTCCAAATGGGTTGAGGCCATAGCTACAACAACCAATGATTCCAGAGTTGTGATTGCTTTTCTGAGGAAGCATATATTTTCAAGATTTGGAGTCCCTAGAGCTATCATTAGTGATGGGGGCACTCATTTTGATAATAGGATGGTGGAGTATGCCTTGGCTAAGTATGGAGTGAGGCACAAAATAAGCACTCCATACCACCCACAGACTTGTGGTCAGGTTGAGATTTCCAACAGGGAATTGAAGAGAATATTGGAGAAGACTGTTGGGAATGCTAGGACCCAGTGGTCCAAGAAACTTGATGACACTTTATGGGCGTATAGGACCGCTTTCAAAACTCCTATTGGGATGTCTCCATTTCAGTTGCTGTTTGGAAAAGCATGCCATTTGCCAGTTGGATTGGAGCACAAGGCTTTGTGGGCTGTGAGGTATCTGAATTTTGATTCCAAAGCAGCGGGACAGAAAAGATTATTACAGCTGGATGAATTGGATGAGTTCCGTTTGTATGCTTATGAAAGTGCCAGTTTGTATAAGGAAAAGACAAAGCTATGACATGATAGGAAGATCACACCTAGAGACTTCAAGGTGGGGGATCAAGTACTTCTATTCAATTCCAGGTTGAAGCTATTTCCAGGTTGAAGCTATTTCCAGAGAAGCTGAAATCTAGATGGTATGGACCTTTTGTGGTAAAGGACATGAAAGCTTATGGGGCTGTGGAAATTAGCCCTTTGGATTCAAACAGGAGCTTTACCGTCAATGGCCAAAGGTTGAAGTTATATGTGGGGAATGTTGTGGATAGGCAACTACTGACAGTTGCCTTATTGGAGGTAAGATAGATCATACCCGTCAGGCTCGTGACGTTAAACAAGCGCTGAGTGGGAGGCAACCCACTGTACTAGGTATGTAATTCCATGTTCATACCATATCCATAAGATGAAGAAGTAAAGGAGGAAAATTTTTGAAAAATCAAAGAAAAATTTTTGCTACGTGTTGGGCGCTAAAACGTTAATCCTGACCGTTTTAGCGTCCCTAGAGTTGCATCATTATGAAACTCTCTAGTTGTGCGCGCTAAGACGTTCACTCTGAGCATTTTAGCGTTCACCAACAACACCAATACAGGTACTCTGTCCAACCGCGCTAAAGCGCTAATTCTGACCGTTTTAGCGCTGTGCTGCACAAAGTGTGCATTTTTCTCTGGACAAGGACGCTAAAGCGCTGGTCAGCCAACGTTTTAGCGCCCCGTCACTTATTCATAAAACACGGTTTCCCTCCCACTTCTCTCATTCACAATATTTTCTTATTTTCTTGTTATCTCTCCATCTATCTCTCATTGCATCTTGAGTTCTTGCTACAATCTTTCATCGCATCTCATCCACTCACATTTCAGGTATTCATCAACTTCTCTTCATATTTTCAATTTGGATTACCTTAGGGTTTACTTCACAACCATGGGAGTTCCTAGTTTGATTCATGAACATGTTATAATGCTATGATTAGATTGTCACTAAATGTTTATGTTTGAATCATGCTGTTGTTTCCATCTGTTTTGGGGTTTAGAAGAGATCCCCTCAATGTTTATTCACATATGCAATTACACACGCATACAAGGTGTTCGTGGAAATGCCTGACCCAAAAATTGGCCTGGCGCTAAAAGGTTTGGTTTCAACGTTTTAGCGCCCGTCCAGTTTTTACACACGTTTAAGTCCAGGACGCTAAAACGCTCAGTGTGACCGTTTTAGCGCCCAGGCCCTGTTTCATACAAAATTGAGGGTCTACATTAGGGCATTGTGGGGTTGTAATTCATACATGTTTTGATCCAAATTCCCCACTACAAGAGTTCTAAATCTGGGAATTGTGGAATTGGATTCATGATATGTAATTGTTTGACATTTGGACTGATTTTCTCTTGTTTGTGCAGGCACAATGTCTTCTTCTTCTGTTGGACGTTTAGCAAGTGCACTAGTCATACAAGTAATAAAATGATGAGTAAAGATCGTTCCCACGAGGATTTGTGTCAAGCACTGACTAACCATATGTACTTGAGTTGAATCAAACAAAAGTTCATAGATTGCATAGATTTCTTGTCACCAGAAACTACACTGAATTGAATTAAAACTTGATAAATAAATAAAATGTAAATTATAATGTAAACAAGTAATCAAATGTCATTTTCCCTCAAACATGAATTTATAGATGAACCAATTTTCATTATGAATTATCTACCATGTGATGTTGATCAACCTTTTTCTTATCATCTCAAGATGTAATCCCTTACTACCCTGATAGACACATTAATCAGAAACCCCAATCCCTTGGTGATTCCTTTCTTAATACATGCATTAATTACTAAGGTCTTAAGAACACATCAGAATCCTAGCATCAATCCCTTGACTACTAAAACACTGATGATGAAGTTGTCAAAAATAGAGAAACAATGTAAACATGTCTGTTCTACACTATTCCTCAACATGAAGAATTAATCAAGACAACTTCATACAATCACATAATAGATAAACAAAACATCTAATTAACCATTCATAAATTCAAACTTGAGTTCCATTGAATGAGACTACAAAGGACTCTACTCAGACATAATTGAAACACAAACAAGAGAAGAAAGATAGATCCAACTCCATTGTCATGATAGTTGAGTCTTCAATCTCCAAGTACAATTACATAGGAAATACTAACTATTACAAGAACTAATCCTAAAGAATTTGGAAATTCAGAGAAAATGAGGAGTCAGATCAGATCTATGAAAGACCTGATCTGATCTCCCTTCTCCTAGTGTGATGGGAAAAGTCAGGATGAGATATGATAGATTGGATCTGATATCTGGAATCCTTTTAGAATGTGAAGGCCCCTTGTCCTTTTATAATTTACAAATTACAACTGAAAACTGACATGGGCGCTAAAACTCTCATTTCTGGACGTTTTAGCGCTCAACCTTGACGGATGCCCAACTGCTTTTAACTGTCTTGGGCGCTAAAACGCTCAGTTTTGGGCGTTTTAATGTTCAGGCGCTAAAACGCTCAGTTTTGGGCGTTTTAATGTTCAGCACCAGCATCTTTTGTTCAACAGGCGCTTTAACGCCCAAAACTTAGAATTTTCCCATTCTTCAGAATCTTCTTCCTTCTCTATTTTGCTTCTTGAGCTTCATTTCCCTACAAAAACAATGTAAATTTTCAACATAAGCTTCAGAACTTGTATTTGAGAGATTTCCAGGACATTAACCTCTTTTCCATCCATTTAATCACACAAATTGATATTAATTCATGCTTAAAAACCTGATGAACTAAGGGTTCATCACAATTCCCAGATTTGAACATTGCTGTCCTCAGCAATGAATTAAAACAGAGAAGGACTTGAGATTCTTTACAGATGAAATTCATGAGGATGGACTTCAATTAACAAAAGATCAACATTTCATGATACAAAATTATAACCATGCAATCTCTTATTTCCTATGATTTGCCCAACATCATTTGTGACTTTTCAACAGATCAGTAAAGATGATATACAGAGACTTCCAAACAACAACACCCCCTCACTAGGAACTTCTCAAAAATTATGAGAATTTTAACACTCTTGCACACTAGTGTTTAAGGATGTACTTATCACTCACTCTTCACTGCACTCGAACTACCATAGGCTTGCCCATCTTCTCACTATTCATAGTAATAATGATCCATAAGGTAGATCAAAAAGGTTTTGGTATGATTAGCAATGAGGCTTGGTGTGTGGCTTGACTAAAGGTAAGGATTTCTGTGAAAGGGTAAGTTCAGATGAAATGAATCAGATTCAGATAAGAGGGAATTAACAGTAATTAATCAATTTCTTCTAAGTCCCTCAACTTTCTTCCTTTTCATTCATTGTTCTTTTCTTTGAACCTTTCGTCCTCCTTTTCTTCCTGACACTTTGTGTCTTTAACAAAAAAATTTTTTCTTTTTCTTTCAGACACTTTGTGTCTTTAATACTTCCCTCTGTCTCTTCCAAACACTTTGTGTTTCACAACCTTTTCTTTCTTTTCCTTCTTTCTTTCTTATGTTTCCAACACCTTGCATTCACTTATTGCAAAAACACTTTCCTCCCCACAGAACACTCCATCCCTTATCACTTATCTGAAACTTTTAATCTGAAGGATTGGAATAAATGTGGTTCTTGGCTTGATAGACAACAGGCTAGGCTCAAGTGTTTCATGCAATTGGAACTTAAAGGTTGGCCATTTGACTTTCTGGTTCAAGAAGGAAATGCCTCTACCCTACACATCATCAACCATTTCAAGCAAGAAACAGGGCAAGTTCTAGAGCTATTCATGCAGTGAAGTGCTCTTTGAACAAAAAAATTTCTGTATAGGCTCAATTTCCTCACAGTTCAGAGTGCATGCTTGACTTTCTCTATATGCAACAAAACTAATCTTTCTACTCTTACACATTGAATGAATCATGCAATCATTTCATTTAAGTTCAGCATGCAAGGTATAAGATTGTATCCTTTAATTTGATCAATCATATAAAACTTTGATCAGTCAAATCCTCATGGAATTACATATCACATCTGAAATCCAAATTCAATATTACAGCTAAAATCTAAATCACACAGAAAACTTAAAAACAAAAAGAAAAAGATTGAGATATTTCCCTGTTTTGGCTCATCAATTTGTGTGACATCTCCATGATGTTTGCATGCCATTCATTCACACCCAATTCCCAGATTTAAACGTTGTTGTCCCCAGCAACTAATTCAAATCTGAAACAGCAATGGATCACTGAAACACATTCATTTATAAACCAATAGCATCAGTACTATCATAATGTGCATCATGCAAAACAGTGAATATCCCAATGTACTTAACTGAATTACAAAACTAAACTAACAACAAAATAAAACTAAGAGAAAACTACCCAAAAACATGTAAATCATATGAGTGGACCAGCGCTAAAACGTTGAAATCAAGCGTTTTAGCGCTGGTCTCCAGAGACATGTGCACATTGATGTGTGTCGCATCGCGCTAAAACGGTCACGTCTGAACGTTTTAGCGCTCTGGACCAGAAAGAACAAAAATTCAAACATAAATTTAAATTGCTGAAAAATAAAAGATTCAATCTCAAATATCAATGGTGTCTGTCAATATTGAAGAACAAATCCCCGGCAAAGGCGCCAAAAACTTGTTGGACGTTTAGCAAGTGCACTAGTCGTACAAGTAATAAAATGATGAGTAAAGATCGTTCCCACGAGGATTTGTGTCAAGCACTGACTAACCATATGTACTTGAGTTGAATCAAACAAAAGTTCATAGATTGCATAGATTTCTTGTCACCAGAAACTACACTGAATTGAATTAAAACTTGATAAATAAATAAAATGTAAATTATAATGTAAACAAGTAATCAAATGTCATTTTCCCTCAAACATGAATTTATAGATGAACCAATTTCCATTATGAATTATCTACCATGTGATGTTGATCAACCTTTTTCTTATCATCTCAAGATGTAATCCCTTACTACCCTGATAGACACATTAATCAGAAACCCCAATCCCTTGGTGATTCCTTTCTTAATACATGCATTAATTACTAAGGTCTTAAGAACACATCAGAATCCTAGCATCAATCCCTTGACTACTAAAACACTGATGATGAAGTTGTCAAAAATAGAGAAACAATGTAAACATGTCTGTTCTACACTATTCCTCAACATGAAGAATTAATCAAGACAACTTCATACAATCACATAATAGATAAACAAAACATCTAATTAACCATTCATAAATTCAAACTTGAGTTCCATTGAATGAGACTACAAAGGACTCTACTCAGACATAATTGAAACACAAACAAGAGAAGAAAGATAGATCCAACTCCATTGTCATGATAGTTGAGTCTTCAATCTCCAAGTACAATTACATAGGAAATACTAACTATTACAAGAACTAATCCTAAAGAATTTGGAAATTCAGAGAAAATGAGGAGTCAGATCAGATCTATGAAAGACCTGATCTGATCTCCCTTCTCCTAGTGTGATGGGAAAAGTCAGAATGAGATATGATAGATTGGATCTGATATCTGGAATCCTTTTAGAATGTGAAGGCCCCTTGTCCTTTTATAATTTACAAATTACAACTGAAAACTGACATGGGCGCTAAAACTCTCATTTCTGGACGTTTTAGCGCTCAACCTTGACGGATGCCCAACTGCTTTTAACTGTCTTGGGCGCTAAAACGCTCAGTTTTGGGCGTTTTAATGTTCAGGCGCTAAAACGCTCAGTTTTGGGCGTTTTAATGTTCAGCACCAGCATCTTTTGTGCAACAGGGCGCTAAAACGCTAAGTTTTGGGCGTTTTAGCGCCCAACACTTAGAATTTTCCCATTCTTCAGAATCTTCTTCCTTCTCTATTTTGCTTCTTGAGCTTCATTTCCCTACAAAAACAATGTAAATTTTCAACATAAGCTTCAGAACTTGTATTTGAGAGATTTCCAGGACATTAACCTCTTTTCCATCCATTTAATCACACAAATTGATATTAATTCATGCTTAAAAACCTGATGAACTAAGGGTTCATCATCTTCTCAACCAGCTCCCTCTACACAGGGGAAGAAGAGATATAAGAAGCGAGCCCGAGTGGATTAAGGAAGAGATACTGAGGCTGAGCCTACCCCACAATTTGATGCTCATATCTGGAAGAGTGAGGAACATGAGAAACGTTATACTGACAAGACTTCCAAGAGGCCATTTGTGAGAGAAAGAAAATTCGTCCTGGAAAAGGATGAATATCCTCAGTTTCAGTCTCAGCTGAAGACCAGGGATTAAGTAACTTTTGGAAAAATATTGGGTGATAGCAGCCCCAACATAGCAAGGGAATTCTTTGCTAAGGCGTTTAATGGAGATCAAGGAAGCAGGAGGACCTTCACTAGCTAGGTGAGGGGAAAGAAAGTGAAGTACGATGCTCACACCATCTAAAAGCTGCTGAAGATAAGGTTCTGTGACTATGTCAATAATGCCAGTTGTGAGTTCAGGAAGAACTGGCAGAAAATTGAAATTCCACCATGGAGAAGTGATCCAGACTTTGAAACCTGGACCAAGATGGGGGCAGCTGAGCCCATTTTGCAGACTATAGCCAAACCTGGTGAAACTTGGGAGCCAACCAAAGATAAGGTTGATCCTAAGTTGATTTGGTTGAGGCATTTAAATGGTGAGGCTAGAGTCTGGTTTCACTTTGTAATCTCAAATGTCATGCCCTCTTCCAACCAGGCAGAGGTCATCCTGAAGAGAGCTGTCCTGATTCACACTATCATGACCAAGGCGAAGGTGGAACTTCCTATTCTTCTTCAGGACAGCATTTATGATATGGCTCACTCTGACAGTGACTCTGCTACTTTGGGTCACTGTTCCTTGATTCAGCTGCTTTGTCAGAAAAGCTGGTGTAGATGTTACTGATAATGGGGCACCAACTAAATTGCACCCTACAATTGATGCCGCAATGATAAGAAAGCAATTGAAGATAGGAGGAGGGGAGGCCACGGGATTGACCCCTGGTAGGAAGTCTACAGCTGAGAGTGATGATGAGTTAGAAGAGAGGCTACGGTCAGGGGAGCAATGGATGGTGAATACTGACTTCCGTATGAGACATTTGCGCAGGCGTCTCCGGTTTATGCAGTCCAGCCAGCACTCATTTCAGACATATATGGTGAAGATGATGAAATCTATATGTGAGGCTCAGGGCTTAGATGTTATTGATTACCAGCCTGCTGTTTACCCTCATTTTGATGAGGAGGAAGCCTTTGAGGCAATTGCCCGGACTCACTATGCTGATCATGTGGATGGAGATGCGAATGCTGATGGTGCTACATCTTCCCATACTGCACACACTTCAGAGAGACAACCTGTTGTTGATGCCACTACCACAGAGACCACTGCTGCTGCTGCTGATCCACCTGCTGATACTGGTGCCATGGATGAGGACAAGGGTATTGATCCTGAGTACAACCCCTTGCCTACTGCTGATCCAGGCTCAGATTTGATGTTTACTGATGATGAGGAGTCTACTGACTAGACTCCTCATTTTGTTTTTACACATTTTCTCTATTTTTATGGTTTTATTTTGGATACTTTTAGTTACTTTTGGTATTATTTTTAATTTTGTACATTTGTTAGTACATTGAGATTCTCTGTTTGGATGATGCACTTTTGAAATAGTACTGATGCTATTTGTTGATATGTGAATGTGTTTCAGAACTTGTCAACTGCTTTTTCGATTTAAATTAGTTGCTGGGGACAGCAATGTTTAAATCTGGGAATGGGGTGTGAATGAATGACATGATTGCAAAATTCCATGGTGATATCACACAGTTGATGTTGACACACAGTTGATGAGCCACAAACAGGGAAACATCTCAATCCTTTCTTTTAAATTCTTGTGAATGTAGTTTTAGGTAGTTTAGGTAGTGTTGTATATGTACAAAGGTTGGATTTAGAGTTGAGATGATGTGAATTTTATGAGGATAGGATGATCAAAGTTTTACATGATTGATCAAATTTTTTTGATGCAATTTGAAATCCTTGCATGTGTGCTAAATGATATGTTTGCATGACTCATGCTATGTGAGGAGTAGAGAGATCAGTTTGATGTATATAGAGGAATTCAAGCATGCACTCTGAACTGTGAGACATAGAGCTTATATAGAAATTTTTTTGTTCAGAGAGCACTTCACTGTATGAGTAACTCTAGAACTTGCCCTGTTTCTAACTTGAAATAGTTCATGGTTTGTAAAGTAGAGCTTATTGAGGCATTTTTCTTTTGAACCAAATTTTCCTATTGCATGGAAGCCTTAAGTCTAAACTTGTTGTGATAAAACTAAGAGCTCTGCACTTATTCCAGATCCTAAGTTTTCAGATTATGTGTTCAGATAAGGGGTAAAGGATGAAAGCTCTGTTGGAGAAAGGTGTTTCTGCAATGAATAAAAATATTAAGTGTTAAGTGTTGGAAATTTGGAGAAAAAGAAGAATGAAAAGGAAAAAGGAAGTAAAGGCACAAAGTGCTTGGTTTGGAAAAGGAAAAGAAAAAGGAAATGAGGAAAATGAGAAATCAAAACAGCACAAAGTGTTGAAAGTTGGAAGAAAAGGAGGAAGGAAGTTTAAGAAAAAGAAAAGTTGTAGAAAAGGTGGTGAAAAGAGTAAATGAAAAGGAAGAAGAGAATGAGAAGGATTAAGGAGTACATAGATAAATTCAATAGTGATCCTCCTCTTATCTGAATCTGATTCATCTATCTAACCTTCTGCAACATCAAATCCTACCTTCAGCCAACTACGTGCCAAGCCATTTTCCTTCTCCTATACAGAATCCTATCCCTAGTCAAGTCATACCACCAAAGCCTCTTTTGTTCTGCTTATGAATCACTGTCACTATGGAAAGTGAGAAGATGGGCAAGCTTATAGTAGTTTGAGTGCAGTGGAGATTGAGTGATGAGTACACCCTTAGACACTAGAGTGCAAGAGAGTTTATTCTCACAATTTTTGAGAAGTTCCGAGTGAGGGGGTGTTTTGTGTTGAAGGTCTCTGCATTTCATCTTACTGATCTGTTGAAAGTCATGTGATGAGGTTAAGCACCAATGGACTAATAGGTTACTCTTGGATCTAGTTACCTCTCTAAGGTATCTATGGAGAAGATACCCTGGAGTCAAGCAGATCACTGTGCACAGAAGAATAATAACGGCTTTGCCAGAGGGGATGTGTGTGTGCACAGTGACAACATAACATTAAAAGAGAGAGAGAGAGAGCATAACGTACCTCTAGGTTTTACCTCATATTTATGGAGTTTACCTGTGGATAGCGGATTATGGACCTTTGGTGCCTCTAATGATGGCCCAGGCCCATATATTATGCCATCGTATTAGGATTGATATCCTTGACGAATATCCTTCCATTTTTATGCTTGATTTGGATCTTAGATTGCCCCTTGTTGGACTTGCTGATTAATGGACCTCATACATTGGTCCATAACATAGCCCATATTCCAAAATTCGAAGAACCCATATCTCATTCGAACAATTACTTTAATTCATATTTCAAAACACAAGCTGCACAATAAATCAGAGCAGTCCAAAAAGATAGTTAGGTTCTAGTTGATGGGTTTGTTTAAAGAGGAAGGTTATACTTACAACCTATTTTTATTTACAATCTTTTACAACCATAATCTTAACCGTTGATTTCCACCAATCAACGGTTATTATTTTCGTAAATTAAATTTATTAATTCGTAATAAATGATAACCGTTGATTGACGGAAGTCAACAGTTAAGATTATGGTTGTAAAAAGTTGTAAACAAAAATAGATTGTAAGTATAATCTTCTTTTTGTTTAAATATCAAATGTTACAAATCTATATCTATATAAATATGTAAATTATTTTAAGCATGAATATTATGTAAATTAGTTTAAAAGGAAACATGACAGAGGAGAGTAGTTCCCTCTTTAGTAAATAGTAAGTATTACAAAAATGTAAGAACTTGTTTGGATGAAATTTTGTTTCTCTAAAAATTATTTTTTTAAGAAAAAACTAATTCTTAAAAAAAATCTGTTTGGATGTCTGTTTTTATAAAAAAAGCAAATGTCATAAAAAAGAGAGAGCCAAAAATCAGCTTTTTTTTGAAAGTTACAAATTTTAGATTTAAAAAAAAATAGAAGTGAAAAATCAAATATTTTTAAAAATTTAAATAACTTTAATTTTTGTAAAAAATACTTTTAAAATAAGAAAAATATAAAAAATAAATAAATTTGGAAAGGCAATCCAAACGAACTTTAAGTAGATATAACATCAACGTGATATTTTGCTAGATAGGGAATAGGGACCCTTCCTTCCTTATGAGCCCATTACATACAAGGGCCACATAAATCATAAACAAAAAACCGAATATAGCAAATAACCATAAAATAATGAGAAAAATATTTATCTTTTTAAATGATACAACTAATGTTATATCACTTTTATAAAAAGGTGAAATCCATATTTTTTTTTTATTCACTACTCTTTTATCTATTTCTTTCTCTAACTTAAAATGATATAATTTTATGTCTTTTAAAACGACACATTTTTTTCTAAAATAATATTTGACAATGATAATAGTCAACAAACAAACGAAGTCTAACACTATTGACTAATATTAATATAAAATTATTAATAATGATAGAAGTTGGTTGGATATATAAATCACAGGTTGTAAGTTGTAACTTCCATCACTCTCTAAACCAATTTGTTAATCTGGGGCTTTACAAAATGCTCACTCTTGCCATGGCATTTTCCATACCTAGCTCCTCAACATTTTGTTTCTGCTTTAAGTGAGCGGAGTAATTTTTTTATACGCGAATCATGATCATTGAAAATATAGTAGGAATATTATTTTTCTAGAAATGTTACAAAAAAATTGTTTTCGTAGACTAAAATATTATCGAAAATTTTGGCCAATTTTCTTGAGTATATGTTTAGTTGATGATAAAATATTATTGAGAATATAAAATAAATTTACAAAAGTAACCTCGTAGTAACATTTTAAAAACGATTAGAAACAAAATAATAAAACACCACTGGGTAAAGAGGAAACCTATTTACTTGGTGACCCTTCCAGCAGTGTATCCATCTTCGTCTTCAATATTCCCAAATTGTGATTTTTGTACAACCCTCGTCCTCTTGCTAAGTTTCGTTCTATTCCCAAATCCCTCATTTGTCAAATAGATCCCTCACCCCATACTTCAAACATTAATTCATCCACTTCTTAACAGAATGCTTTAAGTCGGAATATTTTAACAGAAATATTACCTGTAAGTAGTGGTAACACAAATGGCCAGTTAATTCCATATGAAACTATGAATTTCCATCCACACCATCCTCTGACTAGTACAAGACACATTTCTCACTCATTATTTGCTCTAAAAACTTCAACACAAAAAATGAGGCAACTCTTAACAGCACAATAATTCCAGTAACCAAAGAGCTTAGAGAAGAAAAATAGAATAAACAAATACAAGAAACAGAAAGTAAAGTAGGAACAGTAAATTAGGGATACAAATCAGTTAGAAATCAAAATACTTCAACCCAACACATTCAAATACCATCCCGACCACTTTTTTCATTCGTATCAATCCTTCTTTCTGCATTTTTATAAATTCATAATATATATATATATATATATATATATATATATATATATATATATATATATATATATATATATATATATAGAGATAAGCCAAGAAAAGGGTCTCAGTTCAGAACATCATGAAACTCAAAGAAACAACCTTTTAAGTTAAAAAAACTCTAAAATTCCAGAATTTTATCTGCATTTCAATTAGCAAAAGAAAAATTATATTTGGGGCGGAGAAAATATATTACAATATCATCTACTCATTTATATGCTAAAGGCGGAAGTAGAGGCATGTGGAGTCACTAACGGGAGTTTGGCTCAAGTGGTAAGGTATTTGGGTTCGCTTAAGCAAGGACTCGAGTTCGAGATCTTGTGTATGCAGAAAATTCTTGATGGGAGATTGACCTGCCAATGCTAAGTAATCTATCCGGGTCAGACTAGACATAGTCGGAGCGAAGCCCCGAAAACCAGTAGAAAAATCCAAAAAAGAGAGGCATGTGGAGTCTGCAACACCACAAGGTCAAAGTTGTTGCATAGGGGGCCACCAATGCGGATGACAGAATTTTTGCTCCAGAGCAACAAAGTTATTCACAGCAAAACCACTTCTTCGAACAAATTATAAGCTAGGACTCAGGAGGGTAATTTTGTCCGTGAAATATGTGAATGGTTTCCCAGTAAGTAGGAAAAAAAAAATACCATGTCCAAAGAGGTATTTTGATTTGGCATTCGGTAGTGTTAAATGAAATGTAGGGAATAAAATTTTCCCAGGCAAATTTTCTGTTTTCCTTGTACCAGTGAGAATAAAAGTTTTCCGCATTCACTTTTCTCATTCAAAATATTATCATATACCAAACACAACCTTAAAGGTACCCTTTTTTTTAACCTCCTCTCTCTCACTCATGTTCTATTTTAATAGGGTTTTTGGTTTGTTGGTTACAATAGTACTTTTCTCCCTTTTCATTCTAATATAAAGCCTCTTCTTTGATTCTGGACTTGTTTACTCTCTCTCTTTGTGTGTGTGTGCACGCTATCATCACCTTTCATTGTGACCCCATTGGGTTTATTACCAACATTTCTGATGTGGGTTTCCAATCCATTTTCAATATGCATTTGTTCTGCTATGCGTATCTTCATGTAGTCATTCGTGTTCCTAGAGGAATTACTTCAATTTTTGTGATGTGAGAAATTCACATATATGGATCTGAGCAAATTGATTGATAGGTTTTCTTTATCTTTGCTACATAATGGACAGAAGGCGGTGAAAGAAATTTTGATTATATAAGGTTGTGTTATATTACATAAGCTTTATCCTTACATGAATCCTAATTTTTTTCCATTTGATATCTCCTACTATTGAATTATATATGACAAGATATTATGTGAATTTGGGGAAATTTCGGCAGGGAGATTACAATTGTGATAGTCTATTTGTGCCACGCAGCAATCTCTATTTCTGGCTGTGACAGTTGTGATTGTAGCTTGTGGCATTGCCACACTGAAACATCATACACTGGTGGTTAGGAGTGAGTGAACTATGCTTTGCCCCTTCCCTTGCCCCGCTCTGCTGCTATTGTGGCTGTTCTGGCTGCCATTGATAACTCTGCTCTACCTTGCTCCCCAAGAAGACATCTGATTATAAGTTCTGACCAATATGTGTAGAGATGCATTTAATGCCTAAAGTAGTGAACATTCGTAATCTTAGGTGGAATGCAGAAAATAAATGCACAGATAACAAAATGGTTGTTTGTTAAATAGAAATTACTTGCTTTGAATGTGCCATACACTGCTTACTTTGTTTCTCTCAACTCAAGAATATATAAACCAATAGTTTCTCAACATATGGGTGAATTCTTGCGTCAGATTTTAGAGGATGTTTGGACGGGAAATGTTTTTTTCTTAACGGCTTTCCCTTGCCTTTTGAGTAATTTACGCATTAAAAGCTTTCTTTTCAAGATTCTCATTTGTCTTGGATTCTTGGGATTTTCTCATTCACGGTCTTAATTGGTAGAAAAACTAGCAAGTTAGAAAATCTTTTGATTTCACTTTATTCTTTTCATCTTTCTGCCAATCAAGATATCAGAATTTGGATCTCATATTCATTTCTAGTGTTTTCTTATGAATGCTTCTTTAATTTCTTACTCATTACTCTAATAATCATCGTAGATTTGTCTTGATAAACTGATTTGGAAACCCAGAGCTTCCTTTGCGGGCAAGTCTTTTGTCTAGATGGCAGTACTCTATAGGATTATTACAAATTGTTCCGAGTTGGTCATATGGGCTTAGGCAAGCCCAAAAAAGCCTAGATTAGAGTTAGGATGACTGGGTAAAGAGCATTGTTTAAGCACGGAACCTGGCCAAGAAGCTCGGAACGTGCCTGTAACCCAAGCATTATTGGCATAGATGGACCCCACCACGATCTCAATAATGGACTTACCAATAACTGCCCACCACGATTATAACCGTTGAATATGGTATATATAAAGGGGGAAAACCCAGTAAGGAGGACACACACTAGATAGAAAAGCAACCCATTAATGTTCGTCTAGAACATTTGGCGCCGTCTGTGGGAAAGGTAAAACTATTCCTACATTTTTCAATGGCTAGTAACAATCGTGAGGAGCAGAGAGTGAAAAATGGTCCTCTCATTGGAGAAAAAGAAGAAAATTCTTTCCAATCCAATGTGAGGAGTCGTTCTTTGAACACAATTGGACAAGCTTTAATCCAGTTGGTAGAAGATATAAGGAACATATATCATAATGAAGGGAGAAGAATGAGACATCATTCTGAAGAGAGACCAGACCGGGAGAATGTGCAGCATTGTAGAAATATTAGAAGGGGTTCCCAATCCCCGCTTCCCAGTTATATTTCGTTATCTCATCCTGGGGATCAACGAAATATGGGACAAGAGAATCGTCGGGTGCAACCTTCGAGGGAATCAAGAAGCCCTCCAGAAAATATAGATAATAAAGGTAGAAGACGAGAGATAAATTAGAGAAACGAGGAGCGAGTACACCTGGAGCATACTCGTGAGTCGGGTAGGAGTTGGCGATATCAGGAAAGAAGGGAGAATGGACAAGAAGAAGAAGGCAGACAGGTATTTTACGAGCAGCAGGATGTTCGAGAAGAAAATCAACATGAGGTAAGCCGCCAATATTATACTCGCTAAGAAGAGGGATGGCATAATCAAAGGCGACATGGTGAGTACCAAGGAGGTAAGAGGCCAGAGAAAGGAGAGTTCCATCATGATCACCGAGGAGAGTACCCACCAGAAGAACCTGGGTATTATTATGTTTGGGACAAAGAAAATCAAGAAGGAAAGGGAGGTCAGTATCAGTCGGGTAATCAGATGGATAACCCGGAATATTACCATTATTGGCAAGATCGCAAGGAAGGTTATAGGGCGCAACCTTATGAAGGACATGTGATGAACGCGGGACCAGGAGGATCATATATGAATAAGCAAGCATGGGTGGCACCATATCAGCCATATTTTCAGCAGGAAGTTCCCGTAATGCCGGCTAACTAGGTACCATTAGGAACGCCACTATCATGGAGGCTGAGAGCAGAGCCCATTCTGAGTTGGTTTAAGCAACCTAATGATATGAAAGCATACATCGGAAGTTCAGATCCTAGGGAGCTTGTAACGGTGTTCCGAGTAGAAATGCCATTATGTGGAGAAACAGATTCTCTGTTATGCCGAACGTTTCCTGTTTTCTTGAGAAAGCAAGCTTTGGAGTTGTTTACGACCTTGTCTGAAAATTCAATTGATAGTTGAGGAGAGTTGGCATTGCGATTTACTCAACAATTTGCTCATTGGACCGCAGCCAAAAACTATGCATAATTTATGTGGAGTGAGGCAAAAGCCAGCGAGAAGTTGAGGGAATATTACGAGCGTTTTCAAGCGGAGGCTAGGCAAGTTAGAGGGCTGGAAAATCAGACATATTTGTTACTGTTTACTACCGGGCTGCAACCAGGAAGGTTGGAAAATTCTTCGGCAAAAAAGAGGTCGGCCACTAAAGAAGAGTTATTAGAAAGAACTCGGAAGTATATTGATTTGGAGGAATTTAAAACCTCACAAAAAGAAATTGAACATGGGTTCCGAGAAGCTACACAAAACAGGAGGCCGGATAGGCCAGCTGGTAGAGGACAGTTGGAAGAAAGAATACCTCGTTTAGTCGGAGAAAGGTTCCGAGAAGCGTATGGAAGGCAGTTTACTCCGTTGAATACTCCGAGAGCACAAATTTTGAAAGAGGTGATGAGCACGGAGATGAGGAATGTTCCTAGGCCACTGCCTATTAGATCGAGTTATGCACAAGCAGATAAAACAAAATGGTGCGAGCTCTATAGGGGATATGGACATTTCACAAATGATTGTTTCAATTTGCAGAATGTTATTGAGCAGTTGATTAAAGAAGGAAAGCTACAGAAGTATATAAGAAGGGGTGAAGGCAAAGGATGCCGAGAAAGAGAACGTAAGAATAAGCGAGCAGATCGAAGCCGTAGCCCGGCCAGAGAAAGAAGGAAAGAAGCGAGCAAAGGCCAGAAGGCAGAAACACATACATCTTTGCCTAGTCATGTACAAGTTGGGCACATATGCACTATTACCAGAGGGCGAGTTGGAGGAGGAGAATCTAATAATGCTCGGAAAAAGCATCTGAAGACATGCATGGCTATTTCGGAGAAGCCCCGTTTTAAAGAAGAAAGACGTTTTGAGGATTTGGATGATGAAATCTTGGACCTGGGAGAAGCCCCGTCACAATCATGATGATCTATTGGTCATTTTAAGACTATTAGCAAACTATCGTGTTGATAGAATGTTGGTAGATCGTGGGAGCTGGTAGATATCATATTTTAGGATGTATTCAGGCAGCTAGATTTAGATTGTGATTAATTGGAGCTGTGTGGAGCTGATTAATTGGCTTTCATTGGAGATAAAATTAAGCCATTGTGATATATGCCGTTGAGATTAACACTAGGCAAAGCGCCTATAGATAAGACAGTAACTTTGTCATTTGCAGTTGTGGATTTACGGTATGCATATAATGTTATTCTAGGCAGGCTGTTTATGAAGAAGTTTAAAATATCTTTGTCTATAGATCAGTTGGCCATGAAATTCGTAGCCAAGGATGGGAACATAGCTACAGTGAGGGAGGATCAGGTGGTTGCTCGGAGTTGTTATAATATAAGTATGAGGATTCCACAAGAAAACAAGAAAGAAAAAGGAAAGGTAGAGACAGAAGTTCAACAAGAAAGAAGTCAAGTAAATAAAGAGAAGGAGAAGGCGGGTAAGAAAGAAGAAAAGGAAGAACCATGAGTGATGGTAGTAGGATTAGATCCTCGGGTGGAAAGTAAAGGGGAAAGACCGAAACCCGCCAGAATGATGGTGGAGTTTCAACTCGGACCATTACTAGAGCAAACTACTAGAGTGGGCTCTGAGTTGAATCAGGAGGTAGCAAAGGAATTATAGGAGTTTCTGAGAAAGAATGCAGATTTATTTGCTTGGAAACCTTCTGATATGCCGAGGATAGCTCCGGCTTTATAATGTCATCGATTGTCAGTGATGCCCAGTTCGAAGTTGGTTGCCCAGAAAAGAGAAGATTTTGCCCATAAAGGTGGAAGGCGATTGAAGAAAAGACAAAGGAGTTGTTAGAAGCCGATTTTATTAGAGAAATAGAATATGTAACGTGGCTAGCTAACCCGGTACTAATAAGGACTTGAGTAAAGTCTGTCCTAAAGAGGAAAATCGCCACCTCGCGCTTGGTGCGCTGGACACGGCGCGGGGTGCGTCGGCTGCAGATCTGCGAGATCCCAGTCCGCACGGGGTGCGCCAGCCTCGGCGCGCGGTGCGCCGGCTGTGCGACGCCGGAACCCAGGCGACGCGGTCCGCGCCGGAGGCGGCGCTAAGTGCGCGGGATGGGCGTGAGGTTGGCCGGCGATTTTCTTCCGATCTCGCGCTCCGTGCGCGGGTCAGTGCGCACCGTGTGCCTCCAAACAGGGGCGACTCGTCGTCCGGGTGCTGGTTGCGCCACTTCTCGCGCTATGTACGCCGCCTAGGCGCGGTGGGCGCCGATGCTGGCGCAAAATACGCCGACTGGGCGCAGTGGGCGCCGAGACTGGCGTGCAGTGCGTCGCCTGGGCGAGGTGTGCGCCGACTTAGCGCGCGGTGCGCTAAGTCACAGGTCTGTCACCAATTTCCTATTCATAAATGGATCAAAACTTAACAAATTAAATGACTCAACATAATTAAAGAAGAAAAGGACTCAAAATTTATTGGGTTGCCTCCCAACCAGCGCTTGTTTAACGTCACGAGCCTGACACGGACTCTTTAAGTCTCTAGAGAAAGTAAAGGAACAGAACTTGTGTCCCTATATATTTCTCCGCCATGATAGATCTTCAATCGACACCCATTGACCTTGAAGGGTCTTTCAATGTTTAGAGGGGAAATCTCAACTGTACCATATGGAAATACCTTCTTAACAACAAAAGGACCAGACCAGCGAGACTTAAGCTTACCTGGAAACAACCTCAGTCGAGAGTTGTATAGTAATACATGTTGTCCCGGCTCAAAATCTTTTGGCTGAATCTTCTTGTCATGCCATTTTTTTGTCTTCTCTTTGTAAATCCTGGCATTCTCATAAGCTGCTAACCTAAACTCATCTAACTCATTTAATTGTAGCAGTCTCTTATCATTAGCTTTTGATGGTTCAAAATTTAAAAATTTAATAGCCCACAAAGCTCTATGCTCTAGTTCTACAGGAAGATGACAAGACTTACCATACACCAGTTGGAATGGTGACATACCTATTGGTGTTTTGAAAGCAGTCCGGTATGCCCAGAGTGCATCATCCAGTTTCTTAGCCCAGTCCTTCCTTGAGTTGCCCACTGTCTTCTCCAGAATCCTCTTCAGCTCTCTGTTGGAGATTTCAACTTGTCCGCTGGTCTGAGGATGGTATGGTGTAGCCACTTTGTGAGTGATGCCATACTTTGTAAGCAAGCTCTCAAACTGCTTATTGCAGAAGTGAATGCCACCATCACTGATGATCGCACGAGAAACTCCAAAGAGGGTGAAAATGTTCTTCCGCAAGAAAGTGACCACTACTTTGGCATCATTTGTTGGCAAAGCAACCGCTTCTACCCACTTGGACACGTAGTCCACAGCAACCAGGTTGTATTGGTTAGAATATGACTTAGGGAATGGTCCCATAAAGTCAATCCCCCAAACATCAAATAATTCCACCTCCAGTATGCAGTTGAGGGGCATCTCATCCTTGCGGGATATATTTCCCGTCCGCTGGCACTTATCACACTTCTCTACACACTCTCGTGCATCCTTGAAAATTGTAGGCCAGTAATACCCACTTTGCAACACCTTCTGTGCAGTTCTGTTGCCTCCAAAATGTCCTCCATAGTCAGATGCATGACAATGCCACAGAATATTCGGCATCTCGAATTCAGCTACACACCTGCGAATAACACCATCAACACATTGAAAATAAAGAAACGGGTTATCCCAGTGGTACTTCCTTGTATCATGAAGGAATTTCTTTTTCTGCTGCCAAGTGAGATCTTCAGGCATTGAGCTAGCAGCTTTGTAATTTGCAAAGTTTGCAAACCATGGATGCATAAATACTGCCATTACTTGCTCATCAGGAAAAGATTCATTGACCTCAATTTCAGGTCCTTCTTGTAAGTTCTTATCTTGAATCCTAGATAAGTGATCAGCAACTTTATTCTCCACTCCCGCTTTGTCTTTGATTTCCAAATCAAACTCTTGAAACAAGAGCATCCAATGCAGCAAACGCGACTTTGCATCCTGCTTGGTCATCAAATACTTAAGAGCAGCATGGTCAGTAAATACAATAACTTTAGAACCTATCAAATAAGATCTAAATTTATCTAAAGCATAAACTACTGCTCTCTTTTTCAGTAGTGGCATAGTTGGCCTGTGCCTCATTAAAGACCTCGCTAGCATAATAAATAACATGCAACAACTTATTCTTACGCTGACCAAGGACTGCTCCCATTGCGTATGCGCTCGCATCACGCATGAGTTTCTTACGCTGACCAAGGACTGCTCCCATTGCGTATGCGCTCGCATCACGCATGAGTTCGAACGGAAGACTCCAATCTGGCGCCGTCAGAACAGGCACCGTGGTAAGCTTTTCCTTCAACACATTGAATGCATTAAGGCAAGCTTCATAAAAAAGGAACTCATTTTCCTTCACCAACAGCTGGCTAAGAAGCTTTGCAATCTTTGAAAAATCCTTGATGAATCTTCAATAAAAACCTGCATGGCCTAAGAAACTTCGCACACCATTAGCATTAACGGGAGGGGGAAGTTTTTCAATCAACATCAACTTTGCCTTATCAACCTCAATGCCTCTTTTAGAAATTTTGTGGCCTAACTCTATACCATCTCGCACCATAAAATGACATTTTTCCCAATTTAAAACCAGATTAGTTTCTTGACATCTTTTCAAAACTTTAGCTAAATTAACTAAGCATGAATCAAAGCAAGAACCAAAGACAGAAAAATCATCCATAAATACCTCTAAACATTTTTCTACCATACCAGAGAAGATAGAAAGCATACACGTTTGAAATGTCGCGGGTGCATTGCAAAGGCCGAATGGCATTCTTCTGTAGGCAAAAACTCCAAATGGGCATGTAAAAGCAATTTTCTCTTGATCCTCTGGTGCCACCGGAATCTGATTATAGCCGGAATAACCATCTAGGAAGCAATAAAAATCATCCCCGGCTAACCTTTCTAGCATTTGATCAATGAAAAGAAGGGGAAAATGATCCTTCCTTGTCAATCTCCTGTAGTCCACACACATCCTCCACCCAGTAATGGTCCTGGTGGGAATTAACTCATTCTGCTCATTTCTCACAACAGTCACTCCCCCTTTCATTGGAGCTGTCTGTACTGGACCACCAATGCAGTGTCAGAAATTGGGAAAATCATCCCAGTATCCATGAGCTTCATCACTTCCTTGTGGACTACTTCCTTCATGGTGGGGTTTAGTCTCCTCTGAGGCTGTCTTACTGGTTTGGCATTTTCTTCCATGAGAATCTTGTGAGTACAAAAAGAAGGGTTGATGCCCTTCAAGTCAGAAATAGACCACCCAATGGCTGTTTTGTCCTCCTTGAGCACTTCTAACAGCTTTTCTTCTTCATCTGTAAACAACGCTTTATTTATGATGACAGGATATTGCTCTTCATCTCCCAAGAAAGCGTATTTCAGAGTCTCAGGTAACTCCTTCAATTCTATTTTTGGTGCCAAAGTAACTAAGTCATCTTTTTTCTTTTCTAGCACTTCAAACACAACATCTCGCTCTTCTTTTGGAGTAGCTTCATCTTGAGAATTCAACTCTTCTCTAAGCTCTTGATTATCAAGCTCTTCCTCTTTGAACACTTCTTCAAACACTTCAAGTCTGAAGCAATCATTCTGATCAGATGTGTTCTTCATAGCATCAAAAACATTGATGGTTATTTTCTCATCATTCATCCTCAGCTCGAGCTTCCCTTATTCCATATCAATCATGGCTCGAGCTGTGGCCAAGAACGGTCTACCCAACATAAGGGGTATTTCACTTTCTTCCTCCATGTCTAGCACAATAAAATCAGCAGGGAAGATGAACTTGTCAACTTTAACAAGAACATCTTCTATGATTCCATTATGCCTCCTCAAAGAACGGTCAGCAAGCTGTAGAGAGACCATGGTTGGCTTCAACTCAAAAATTCCCAATGATTTGCATATTGACAATGGCATCAGATTGATGCTTGCTCCAAGATCACATAGTGCCCGGCCAACATTGGTGTTTCCTATCACAATTGGGATGTTGAAACTTCCCGGATCTCGAAGCTTTGGTGTAAACTTCTTCTGTATAATGGCACTGCACTCCTCAGTAAGTGCTACTGTCTCACAATCCTGCAACTTATGCTTTCTAGACAATAAATCTTTCATGAATTTAGCATAGTTAGGCATATTAGTTAAAGCTTCAGCAAAAGGAATATTAATTTGCAACTTTTTAAACATATCTAAAAACATGGCATACTGTTGCTTCTGTGCTTGCTGCTTGAGCTTCATAGGATAAGGAGGTTTCTCAAAGCGAGAATAATCCATCAATTGCTTTGGAGGTGCTCTTCTTTTTCTTGCCTTGCAGGCTCTTCTTTCTCACTTGAAGGTGTTTCCACTTCTTTTTCATGCTCTGGCTCAATTAATGGTTCATTAACCTTCTTATGCTGAATCAAATTTGGCTTATCTTGAGGAGTGATCACAATCCCACTCCTAGTTACAATGGACTTGCAGTCTGCCTATGGATTCACAATAGTATCTCCAGGAAACTGCCCTTAGGTTCTTTCAGCTAACTGCCTAGACAAGTGGCCTATCTGGTTCTCCAAGTTCCGGATGGAAGCATCTTGGTTCTTGTGGTAGGCTCTTGTCTCATTTATAAAGGCATCAGTAGTCTGCATGTGATCATTTGTGGTCTTAGAAAGCTGTATCATAGCTTTCTCCAACTCTGATGGCTCTTTATGTGGAGGAGGAGGAGGTTGCAGGTAATTTTTGGATTTATAATCCAAGCATCCCCCTTGATTTCTCCTCTGAAAATTGCTCCCTTGGCTGCCATTCTGATTCCTCTGGTAACTTTGGGTATTCTGTGGTGGCCTTGGATCATACCACACTCCATTGACCTGGAATGGTTCAGCTTCATTGAGTGTAGGGCATTCATTAGTATCATGCGGCTCCTTGCAGTACTCACAGTTAAATACATTAACTTTAGATGTTGAGATCTGCATTTTGTCCAGCTTGGCGTTCAGACTGGCTAGCTGCTGAGAGATTACTTTTTGCTCAGCCAGTGATGCATCATTGCTCCCCAATTGTAAGATTCCTTTCTTGGACTGAACAGGTTGGGCATTCATGGATGCATTTTCATTCCTTGCCATATAATCAATTAGCTCCAAGGTCTCAGCTGTTGTCTTCTTCCCTATGGTTCCACCGGCTGCACCATTGACAACCATTCTGCATTCTGGTGTCATCCCATTATAGAAGACTCTGACTTTCTTTCCCTCCGACAAGTCATATTGCGGGCATTTTCTGATCAACTCCTGGAATCAGGTCCAGGTTGCACAAAAGGTCTCTTCTGGTTGTTGAGTAAAATTGGTGATTTCATTCACCAACTTATTGTACTTTTCCATGGAAAAGTGCTCAGCAAAGAATTTGGCTGCTAACTCATCCCATGTGCGGATACTGTTAGGAGCCTGTCGATCTAACCATTTGAGAGCTCTCCCGATCAAAGCAAACGGGAATAATCGGAGTCTGATCGCATCATTTGTTACTCCGTTGTGTTTAGTTGTATCACAGATTCTTAAAAATCTGTCTATGAAGTCGTGAGGATCTTTATAGTCTTCCCCACCAAAACTGGGTTTTTTCCACCAGCGTGATTAGTGCTGGCTGGATGTCATAGTTATTGGCAACAATTGGTGGCTTGACAATGCTCGAGTTTGGCCTTGTGAAATGCGAGGCCAAAATTGATTCCATAAACTCAACTGTTGGTGGATCTTGAGCTGTCATCTCTGTTTCTACTTCAAACTGTGGAGTAGAAGTTTCTGCTTCAAACTGTGAAGTAGAAGTTTCTGCTTGCCTCTTCTGCTTGGTAAGTTGTCTTAATCTTTTTGCAGTCTTTTCTATCTCTGGATCGTAGATCAACGTCTCAGGATCAACTGTACCACGCATAAACTAAAGCAAACAGATTAGTAACATAAAATCCAGTCAAGAAAATCAAAAGTTATAAATAACTTGGCGTAGTCAATCCCCGACAACGGTGCCAAAAACTTGTTGCATAAAATCGGCAAGTGTACCGATCGTACCAAGTAATAAAATGATGAGTAGAGTATCGTCTCCACGAGGATTGAGGCACTGAATTTATTATAACTATTCCTTTCTTGATGGATTAATAAAAATGGTTTAACGACAATTATGGTTTGTGAAATAATGAGAACAATTCAGTAAATTGTAAATCATTCGAAGGTTCTTTAAGAAATTCAAGAACAACGGAATAAAGACAGAGAAAATATTTGAGAATATATTGCGGTAAAGAGAAACAAACACCTTTTCGATCCCAACCTTGCAACTTGGATTATGTTTACGTTTACCTATTCAATTGATCAAAGAATTCATCATCTTTTATATGATTAGTTAAGCCCTAATCCCTTAGTGACTTTAACCTTATTAATTCTATTAGAATCCTAATCCCTTAGAAATCCTTTTTCAAGTTAACCCTTAGAATCAATGAATCTTTAACGTTTGCGGTTCATGTAGCCTATTCCTAGTGTGTACATGAACAATTATCTTATTCTTTGTCAGGAATTAGAATTCCAACATCCCTATTGAAAACCCTAACCCTCGCTATCCTACTAGATTGATTAGTTCCAATAGAATTATAGAATGAAGAACAAGAAAAGATAAATTCGATTAAAATAGATAAACATAAATTTCAACCAAACTACAAGGGGTTCACATCAAGGGTTGTGACCCTTACCACAATTATAGAACTAGCCAGACATGTTCATGTCTGACAAAATAAGAGTAAAAGAAAATAGCATTTAGAACCTAAAAGAGAAAAGGAAGATGAAGCTCTTCCGTCTTGATGATCGAATCCTTGAATCTCCAAGAAGCTCCAAGGAATCTCCACTCTCTTTGTTGTTTTTCTCTTCTTGATTGTCCAAAAGTTCTTCCTTCTTCTGTTTCAGATCCTTTTATTAGGTTTTGGGAAACCTACTTTCAAGTGTTCTCCAATTGGGCCTCCTTTTTGGCTAATTCGCATCAGAAAACACTCAAATTTTATCGCCCACGCACTTTGCACCAGGCTTGGCGCACCGTGCTTGGGAAAACAGAAGAGGAGCTGCAAAATGGCGCACCAGTGAAGAGTCTGAAACAGATTCTGACCACTCCACTGAAATACTTGAGTTTTTCTTTGATCCTGAGCCAAAACGTACCTTTCACAATAATAATGAAGATATTCCTCCTGAACAAAACTTTAGAACTTTGGCTACTTCTTTCAGGAACAGACCAGAGAGGGGAGTGATCATCCCTCCTGTAGCACCTAATGTTGAACTGAAACCATCATGTTTCACATGATTAGGGAAGCTGGAGTCTTCAATAGACTCCCTGCAGAAGATCCTTACACACACCTCACAACATTCCAAGATATCTGTGATAATTTTAGAGCTAGGGGTGTGACAGAGGAAAGTATGAGAATGAGGTTATTTCCTCACTCCTTGGGCTTAAAAGCAAAAACATAGATGAAAACCCTCACCCCTGGATCAATACACTCGTGGGAGGAACTCTTTAACAAATTTATAGAGAGGTTTCTCCCTATGTCTCGCCAAGCTGATGTGAGAGAAGAGCTCTCTAACTTCAGGATGTTTTATGGAGAAAATCTCTATGAAGCTTGGGAGAGATACAAGGACATCATCAGAAAATGTCCAAACCATGGGGTAGAAAGTTGGGGAGTGTTACAATCATTTTATAAAGGACTTGACCATACTTCTCAATCACGTTTAGTTTTTGCTGCAGGATGATATTTTTTTACAGGAACGCTTGAATCCAGGTATGAAATCATAGAAGGCACTGCAGAAAGATGTCTCCAATGGCCAATAGACAGGGTGAGGCCAGTAAGGAAGCCTGGCATGCTAGAACTAGACAAACAAACTGCCATGGAAGCCCAGCTAGCCTCACTCATGAAGGAGGTGAAGAACCTGAAAGCTGATCAAGCAGCACCAAGGATGAAAGTCTTGCAATTCACAGCAGCTGAAACTGAACCATGCTCAGCCTGTGGTGACCTTCATGATTCAACAGACTGCCCATCTACTGCATTGGTGTGTTATGCAGAGAACTTTGGAAATAGGAACTTCACCAGAGACAATCAGCAAGCAGGACGCAACACCAATTCAAATCCTGGAGGAACTATCACAAAAGATCATAACCATAATCCCCAATGGAGGCCACCCATGAACCAAAGACCATTCAACACTCAGCAGCAGCAGTACCAGCAAGGTAGCAGCAGTGGAACATTTGAACAACAAAGAAGAAACAATTACGTTCCGTTCCACAGAGATGACCAACGCATTAACACCCTGGAAAACTATGTCAAAGAATATGTCACCAGGAATGATGCAGTGGTTAGGAGCATTGAGTCCCACCTGGGACAGATAGCTGCCAACCTGAATACCAGAACATCAGGATCATTACCAAGGGACACTGAAGTTCCCTCAACAACTTCTCCAGAGACCTGAAAGGTAAGTGCCATGTCTAGCTAAAGACATTAAACTAAGCGCTAACTGGGAGGCAACCCAGTAGATACATTTGCTCTCTAACAAAGAGCAAAGTTTTGGGGTGGTTAACCTTAACCACATAGCTCCCAAAAAGAGGGAACATCTGATGTTCCACTCCAAAGTCCAAATAATGTACGTTCCGTTCCAGGAATGTAGTTTTAGGGTGGTTCACTAACCACATAATCCCAATTTTCCTTCTTTCAAAAAAAAATTATATATTTAAATATATATATACTTTTGAAAAGTTGTTATAAATTGTAGTAAATAGTGATTAGTTATGTGATATGCTTTACATTCCCTATCCCCTTATTAGATTAGATTTACATTCAATTAGTCAGCTTCTTTATTACATTTTATTTTTATTTTTATTTATTTAAGAAAAGACAAAGGGAACATTCCCTGGGTTAAGAGATAAGAGTGACTGGGACACCTGTCCCTGCTGAGTCACTCACAAAGGTACGCAGCCATATCAAATTTGTATTTATTGCAAATCTTGAAAACATGCCCTGAAAAAGCAACCGTCTCCTCACCCATTAAGACAACTGACCCCTTTTTATCTTTCCCTCTCTCCCACGTTTCAAATCATTCCATATCCTTACAATCATCATCACCAGTTACAGACCACTAACCCTGACCCTTCGTTCTGTAACATTCACATTCCACTACCTCTTCCACTCCCTCTCCTCAACCTCCACGTCCCAGAAACCTCTCTATTTCCTTCCTCCTGTTATCTATTTAAACTCAACCCTTTCTTCCTTCAAGTTTTACTACTTCCCATTTAACTTAGAAATTGTTGTCCTTCTTCTACATTGTTTCCCTAACCTCCTCTTTGCCAAAAATGACCAAACTCTCAGTAAAAGTGATTCATGTAGCCAGCCGTGACCAAGAGCCTTAACTCACTGAACCCATTATCCACCTATACCCAGAAAGAAACATAGACATGAAGGATAAAATCCCTCTACCCTCCTTCGTGCAAAAGGCCCTGACCAGCCTCAAGTGGCTTCGGTTTGCCACTGATGAACGAGAGATGAATGTCTCGATAGTGGGTGAATTTTTGTATCAAACAAGGAGGCTTCCTGAAGAGGACACCACTGATGTGGACACAGTGAGGGGAAAGCAAGTGTCATTCTCCCCCACTGCTGTCAAAAAGGTACTCTACCTACCCACCGTTCCCAACTGTCCATACCAGGAGTACATAGACAACAAGGATGTGTCCAAATTTCTGGGGGACGTGAAGGAGACAATAGCCATTAGGAACCCCACCTACACCAAAGGGTCCATCTACAAAGGCAGCATGAAGGATGAGGCCAGATTCTGGGCATTGTTTGCCAACTCCAACCCCAACCCCTCCACTCATGAGGCCACTGTCAAGTGGGCCTTCCAAGTCCAAATCTACTGCATCATGAAGAACATTCCTTTTGATGCAGTACCTCTTATTTATGACAGTTTGAAAAGATAGATGAGGAAGACCACTGTCTGCCTTCCCTGCCTAATCACAAAGCTCTACCTAAGAGCTGGTGTGGAAGCTCACGAGGGTGACATAATGAAGGTGGCATCTGTCATCGATGGCAAGACCTGGAATGGTCTAAAAAGCACATACATTGAGACAGTTGCGCCAGTTCCTGAAGCATTCAGACGCACTGCCACCAGTGATGATGATGAGGAGAGCCCTGTGGCCCCTCAGAAGAAAACCTCCAAGGCCACTCCTTCTTAATCCACCACTTCTGCCTACGTTCAGGCAAGAAGAACTGTTCTCCCTCCCACCAAGGTGAAAAAGGATGCCCCTGTTGCTACTGAAAGCAAACAGGGCAAAAAGAAATCCCCTGCCAAAGCTCTCCCAAGAAAAAGGGAATGTTCAAGTAAAAGGCTGAAGAGAACCTTCAGCAGCACCAAGAAGTCAGAGGGAGCATCCTCTGAAAAACCCATCACCCTCTCTGACAAATAGGAGGGAAATGACGACAATGAGCCTTTATCAAAGAGACTGAAGGATGGGAGAACGTCAAAATCTACACCAGCTGCTAAGGAGACGTTCCGAAGCAGCTCTGCCACTACTTTCTCTGACGTTCCGTCCCCACCACCTGCTCACTCTTCACCAGCACCTATCACACCACAACCCTCTCCTAGGCAACAACGAGGAGAGGGGACAAAGGAAATGGAAGCAGCACTTGTTGCAGAAACACCAGTGGCTGAGCAAGAAGCTCAGCCACAAAATAAAACTGACAGAGGAAAGGGGATTCTTGGGGAACCCCTAAGAAGAAGAAAAATCCATCTGGTCCCAGGAAAATCAGTCTGGGAGGTCCCCTCTCTTACCCTGTTATCCGTCCCGATACTTCTGGGGACGAGGCTTTCGCTAGGGCTTTAGCAGAAAAAGAAGGGATAACAGTTCCTATACTGATGGAGGAGCACACTGAAGCAGCCCCCTCATCATCAAAACCACCAGAGGATGTTCCCATACAAACACCTGAAGAACCTCCTGTTGTTGGCAGCAGCCAGCAAAGCAAACAGATATCCTACTCCTCCATTCCAGCAATTTCCCTTCCAACAAAGAAGAAGTCACAAATTGGGATTGCTGAAATTTTTGAAATGTTAGGGAAGAGGATAGAAAAGCTGCTTCCAGCAAAGCAATCTGTTCCTCATATTGAAATGACAAGCACCAATGATGAGCTTAAGGCTCTAAGGGACATATTGGATCAACTCTCTTCTTCTTTCAACACATTCCAAGAACAACAGAAGGAAGAGAGAGAACAGCAACTCAGCACCATCAAAGCAACCATTCAGGACACCAGTGCTGCTTCTCATGCATCAACATTACAGGCTGTCAAGGGTGAAATCAGAAGGGCATCTGACTCCCTGATACTCTCCAACTCCCTGCATAACCACAAGGCTGAACTCCTACTGAATAAACTCCTCCTCAAACATTCTGAGGAACGAAAAGAAACCAAAGAAGCCCTCATAGCTTTTAGAACATTTTTGGAGGGGAGAATTTATGAGTTGGAAATGAGGCTATTGGATGCGGAAGGACATATTGTCCACATTTGTACTGGCAGGACAATGATGAGATCCACCATCAACTACCTCATTGCGATAATCAGTGATCTACTGAAGGATGCTGAGAAATGGCTCCCTGCAGCTGAAGTAATAAGACTGAGAAATCAGCTCAGGAGGAGACCACTTACGCAAGAGGAAGTTGATGAGGCTAAAGAAGCTGAGGGTGCTCAGAAGCTTGTTAGTATATGGATGTCCTAGAGACAATCTTTTGATTAGATCAGGACATATGTGGACCTTTTTATATTGTCGCAAATAAATAATAAGCACTCTTTATCCTGTTTTATATTTTGTCTTAATATTATTGTTAATAGATTATATGAGTAACTGGATTAACCCCTTGGAATAAAATAGGTATCTCTTGAGTATCTGTGATGAGATCATGATCATGAGGATTTAAGGATACCAGATGTTTATTCCTAATTTTATGTTCCTAGTCTAGAGACATTGAGAATGAGGATCAGTAATCTCGGGTAAGACTAGCACGACTTATCTACTTGAATTCGGATACAAGGTAAAGACCTCATGAGCTACAGATATTGAGATGTCTTAGCTAAAGTCGTGGGTGGACCTATAAGGGTATAGCTCGCACTGAACAGACCCACAAAGAGACTCTATGAGTAAATCTTACAAAAGTATCATTAGAGCAGTCTCTTAATATTTGGGTATGTCTTTCCTTAGACCATAAGTTGTCACCTAGACTGTGTTCTAGAAGGCATGTTTTGATTGTATACCTCGTTAGCCTGAAACATGGAGTCTCATAGGTATACTTTTGGGCATGTCCTGAAAGAGCACAGGCCTAGGGTGATAAGCTGAAGGAATTCGTCAAATCTCTGTAAGGGATTAGGTTATTTGTAAACCAGAGAAATCGGGATGACATTTACAGGACTCGGGAATCTATGCATAGTAAAAGAGATCATGAGATGATCTGCCTTTAGAGTCAGTAAATTGAAGATTCCCTATTTCGAATTAAAGCTTACCCTAAATCGCAAGGGTTGATACATTTCCTCACCCTAGGTTTAAAGGGAAGGTAACTGAGAAGAAAAGAAATACATACGGTAACCAAATATATGTAATAGGATGATCATGTCATTAACCTAACTAGCTCTGGGGCAACAAAGCATTGCTAGTGCTCTATGTTGTCATTAAATGGGTTGTGGGCTTGTTGAGCCCAAGCCCATTTATGTCAGTGGCTATGTTGGGCCTAATGGGTCACACACTAACACCTTATTGTCTTGATGATATAGCATTAAAGGTATTGGGCCTAATAAAGGTTGTTAGCCCAAGAAGAAGTTTGGAAGCCCACCTAAGAGGGAAATGGCGCATGGTAATTGTAATGGGCTTGGATGGTCCAAGACATTATTAATTAATTTAATTAGTTAAATTAATTATCAAATATTTAAATTCAGAATTTAAATTTTGAATTTGAATTTTGAATTTAAATGTTTGAACGTTTGAATTTAAATGTTTGAATTCGAATTTGAATTGGCTATGAAAAGTTGTTTCATAACAAAAGGATAAGATAAGATCTTGTTGGAACAAATCCCTAGTATCAAGAGGAGATATTTGAGCATCATCCAAGGTTGTTTGGGGTGCTGATTTGGGTTGTTATGAGTGTCATTTAGTCAACCAAATAAGCTCCAAATCAGATTTGGTTGGTTGAGAGAATAAGTGAGTAAGTTGGTTCAAATTTGAATGCAACTACTCAATGTATTTGGACTGCATTGTGGACCAAAGGGGCGCACCATATGGCTGGCCATATGATGGTCATTAAGTCAGGATTTTGACAAGGTTTACACCTAGTCTCATGAGGATTAAAAGATAGGTTGTTGGGAAAATTTGAATTGCAACAACTCCACCTTTTTCTCCCTTGGTGTGCGCCACTTTGATCAGATTTTTAAGTGAAAAATTTGACTTGAATGCTTAGACTCTCTCATCTCCTTTGGTCATCCTTTTGTTAGGTTTTTCTTAAGAGAGTTTTGAAGAATATCCTAGCAACTTCTCATCAATTCCATGCGCCACTTTTGTGAAGTTTTAAGCTGAAAATTTCACTCATCTAAACACATTAACCTTGCCTCCTCCTTTATCTATTGAACGCCTAGCCAGCCTTCTTTGTGGTGTTTAATTGGTGGCTTTTCAAGAAGGGTTCTTGCATCTTGATGTAGGGTGGTATGGATCAACATTAGAGGGTTTGAACCCCTTCAAACCTTACATTGATCACCTTGGAGTTTTAATCACGAACAAGGTATATCATTACGTCCTAAAGTACATATCTTGATTGGCATGTGTGTTTTCGCTTTTGAAAAATTTTGTTTTCATCCTCACATGACTACGGCCTTCAAGGCCATTTTCTTTCAAGAAGAACACCATCTTGGGCAAAAGACGTCCCCAGTGAAAAGGAGAAAATCCTCCTAATTGTTTAGATTTTAGTTTATTTTCAGTACTGTGTATTTATTTTCCTTTCCGTTCCCTTGTAAATATTCTCTTTTTGAAATGAAAAATCTTTTTGTTCAAACTGCTTGGTGCATACATTTCAGTTATAGTATTAGGGCTGTACAATTTTGCATAGCCAATAACATGAAACACAAAGTCAGTGATTGATCATTCTTGTTCTTTTTCTGAACGCTTGAACTAGGAAAAGTGCAACACGAAGACATCATCGAATTCCTTAGGAATCAAATTCCTGAAGAAGAGATCACCTTGTATAGTGGTAGCTATAGTTAAGGGACAACACTTCTCCCTTATTCTGTAACATCCACTTGAGACTCCTCACGAGCATCAACCATCTTCTCCATTTTATATTTTGTTGTAATCTTTCTTATTTCAATTTAATATAAGTGTTTCTTCTTTTCTTCCCAATCGTTATCTCTGAATTGAATCTCGGGTCTATGGGATTTCAGTTTAGAATAATTATGTTTAAAATATCAGCCATGGGCTGAAGTATCTGTGGAACGGATAAGCTACGAAACTCTTAAAGAATTATTTTCAAAACTCTTAACTGAAGCTTTTTGTATTTCTCTGGCTAAGTAAGTTATATTCATTTTGTATCAATGGAAATTGAACACATACTGAGAAAGGAACTTCCTTAAGGAAGGGATTTCAGACAGCTTAGCCAGTAGGGGAAGGTAGTGTTATGGCAAAAATATTATTGGTCACCTTAGGAATAAAGGGCCACTTCGTCCATTTTAAGGTTTTGTACTAAGTACCTGTTGGAGTCAAGGGAGCCATAGGAATATGGAAACTTGTGAGTCATCTAGTCCATGAGCTGAGGAATCAGAGTTGGCAGATAAGAAACTGGGACAAAGCCAAAAAGTGCTAAGTCTTGAGCAGAAAAAATAACTATTTAAGAATGGAGCAGTGAATCCGTTCCTTCTGTTAAACTGTTTTTAAAACCATCCACCTTGTTGTCTCTTGATTATAGTTATAACTGTTTTATTTTTACTTTATTCAATCTTATATCTATCAATCTTCAATGATTATTACCACACTTTCTCTTAAGAAGGAAGGATCACATATATAACGCAGAGAGTAATTGTTTGCCATCAGATTGAACTTACTGTTCCTGAGGAACGTTGTCAAGACAGTAGGGAACGTTTGACCAGACAGTTCAACCACTAACTTTTCTTCTCATTTTCATTCTTTATAAAATAGCTTAAGACATTATTTAGAGTTCTATCCTCGTGGGAACGATAATCTGGGCCTTAATACACCTATTATTACTTGATGTGTGCACTTGCGCACTTGGGTTGGAAGTAAGGGAACAACTCTGTTTTCTATTGCTAATTTAGAATAGAGGAACGTCCCCCATCAGAATATACATTTTTCCACCATCAGCAAACCACCCAACAATATGCGAGGCAAGTATATGTACAGTTATTTTTGTGGGTCGAATGGTTTCCATGACTCTAGGTTAATGTGTAAATTATTGTTATGTTTCGCATGTAGTTGGCATGTTAACACCATGGATAATGTTAAGCATGAAATCAATACGATAAATCGTGGTAATGTATTAATATTATTTCACCTTTAGTTGACTCTCGATTTTTGCAGATGCCATGGAGATTGAGGTATATGGTTGCATAGAGTATTTTATGTACTATATTATGAGAATTGAAAATTTTGCAGGTATATGTTAACTAAGGTACGCTACTATGTAAATTAGTATATTAATCAACATGTATTAATTGAAATGAACATGATTATGATTTCGTACGGTGAAAAGAATGTGATTTTATTTCGAGAGTAATGAGTTATAGAAATTATAAGTCGAGACTATATTAGAGTCATGGAATAGGATCTAAACTCACCCAAGTTGTTGTGAGGAGATTGAGTTATATTGTGTTGCCTCCAAAAAGGGGTTGGGTTGTATGTTGATGCGGCTGGGCAAAGAGATTATCTATGGTTGATGTAGTTGAAGCCTCATGAGGAGAACTACCTGACTCATGATTTGGAGTTGGCTGCGATTGTTTTTGCTTTCAAGATTTGGAGGCATTATCTGTTTGGTATGCATTTTGTCGTGTTCAGTGACCACAAGAGTTTGAAGTACTTGTTTGATCAGAAGAAGCTGAACATGAGACAAAGGAGATGGATGGAATTTCTGAAGGACTACGACTTTGAGTTGAAGTACCATCCTGGCAAGGCCAATGTGGTAGCTGATGCTCTGAGTCGGAAATCTGTGAGTCTATCCAGTTTGACGATAGGTGACTTTGATGTTATTGAGAAGTTTCGAGAACTAATGGTGGCTTCTTTGTTTGGGGGTTCCCTTCTCGATATGGAGACTGTGAGAGTTAAAAATGAGCTAATGGAGAAGATCCAAGATGCGCAAGTGAAGAGAGAGTACCTGGACTATGTGAAGAACCAAGACGGTGTGTCTTTGAATGAGGATGGACTTTTTTTGTTCCAAAAGCGGATCGTGATTCCTCGAGGTCCTTTGACCGAAGAAGTGATGTCAGAGGCTCATAAGGGCCAATTTATCGTCCACCCTGGTGCGACAAAGATATATCAGGACTTGGAGAAAAATTTCTGGTGGCCGGGTATGAAAAAGGACATCGCTGTTTTTGTGTCCAAGTGTTTGATTTGCCAGAATGTGAAGATAGAACACCAGAAGCCGTCTGGTAAACTTCAACCTCTTGAGATTCCGGAATGGAAATGGGATAGCATTTTCATGGACTTCGTGGTGGGTTTGCCGAAGACTCAGGCTGGTTGTGACTCTATCTGGGTCATTGTGACTCACCCTGTTGCCTATCGGCTTGCCTTACCTTCGAACTTGGCCAACATCCACGACGTGTTTCACGTGTCTCAGCTTCGAAAGTATGTAGCGGATCCTTCGCACGTGGTGCAACCCGATGATGTGGAAGTTCGGGAGAACTTGAAAACTCCCGTCGGACCACTCAAGATTCTCGATCGAGGCGAGAAGCAGCCAAGCAGCAAGATCATTCTGATGGTCAAAGTACAATGGACCAGAAGAACTCCTGAGGAGTGTACTTGGGAGCGAGAGGACGAGCTTCTCCGGTAGTACCCCGACTTCCGAGACAGATATGTTTCTGATTTTGAGGACAAAATCCTTTAAAATGTGGGGTGAATGTAAAGAACCCGCACTGTTAATTTAGAAAATTAAATAAATAAAGATGAGAATTAAGAAATAATTCCATAATTGACCTTAATAATAATGAGAAGGCTTAAATAATTATGGTAAGTGATTAAGAATGTTGAAAGTCGCTTTTCGGACGAAAAGTGCGGATACCGGTTCTGCTTCACGGTATAAATGTGTACCGATGAAGTATCTCAGAAAATTATAATAAGTGTGAGAATATTCCTAGAAAAATACATAGGACTAGTAAAACAAGTTTCAAGTCAAAATAATGAGAACTGGTGCGAGAACTGATACTGGCAATGTAAAAGCGCCTACCGGAAAGGTGCTACAAAAAATAAAATTAAAATATGATAAATCTTAGAAAAATGAGTAGGTTCAGAATCCTATGTTTGGGATTGAAATGCTAAGCGTAGCAATTAGTGCTAATACAGTGCGATTAAGTTTAACCGACTATAAATAGGAAGTTACACACAACCCTAGGCTGATTTAATCAGCTCTACGTGTCTTGTGTGTGCCTCCATTTCTGAACCTTTGGTTTCTCCACTTGCCACCTCCATTTTTCTTCAAGAACAAGCCCAAGTGATCACCTTTCTCCACTCTTTCTTCATCTAAACACCAAAGCCTTGTGTGAGTGGGCATTGTGAGGGTGTGAGAGTACCCCATCTTCCGTGTTTGGTCCTTGTGAGTGTTGGTTAGGGGCTGAGTTCTTGAACTCCATTGTGGGAGGCATTGCCTTGGATTTTTGAGCTTCAAGAAGCAATCATTGTGAAGAAAGAACCTTGCTTGTGGAGTATTTTCGTACTTCCTTAAAGTCAGAACTTGAGGAGCTGTTGTGAGAGCTCCAAGAGCCATTGTAGCTCTGTTTTGAAGCCTTGGGTAAGTGTTGAACTTTGATAATGAGTTTTAGTTGTTTAAAAGTTGAGTCTTGGCATGTTAAAAATGAATGCTTGGACGTAGTAATGGGTTAAAAATCCAGCCTTGGAAGTGATATCTTGCGAAATGCAGAAACTGCATTCTGTCGCGAAATATCCAGATATGGTATCCGGATATTGATATCCGGATATGATATTCGGATATGGCCCCGATATATATCCGGATATTCTGGGTTTTTGAGAACAGTAACGGTACTGTTCATACAGAATGTTATTTTGGGTTAGTGGACCCATGATTAGTTAATGGAGACTTCTGTAATAACTAATCTAAGTCAGAATCTAAGGGATTAAGGGCTTATGGCTTTGTGAGAAGCCTAAAGACATGAAACGTAAAGGAAATGCGTTGTATTTTGTCGTATGCTTGTAGAGTATGAATATTGATATGATTGTTGGTCTAAAACAGATTGTGATATTGCTGTTTATGGACTTGAGCTTGTGTGGACTCTTGGCTTGGATAGTTATCTTGCAAGGTAAGCTTTCGTGTCCTCGGTTTAGCTATTGTTGGTTCCACCATGTCCCATGGGGGGATGGTTTATATGCATGATGTTGTTTTCATGTATTGATTTGTTGAAATGCTATTGAGCTGTTATGTGCGAGTGCTTTATGATATGCATGTGGTGTTCCACCTATACGGTAAGCCTGAGTATGTGGGGACATACAAGATGGTGAGGATGTGGGTGAGGTGCAAGCGATGTTCCTTGTACTATTGTGGGTTGTAGACATACGTACATCCTACATTTCTCTGGCCAGTAGAATAGTTTACAAACATGGCATGATTATCTGCTGCACTGCATTGATTTTGGAACTTATATTGTTAAACTGTTTTTAGAACTTATAGTGCACATGTAAAGTGATCTTGGGGTGGAGAAATCCTTGAGGACCCCTTGTCTTACTGAGATTTCTGTTTAAAGATCTCACCCTACGTTTGGGACACCATTTTCAGGCTCAGGTAACTCGGAGATTGAGACCTCGGGCGGCAGGAGGCCGGAGCTTAGTTGATTGAGGTTTATCTGCTTATGCTGACTATGCTTGGATGCTGGATTATGTCTGTTGCCATTATGTCATTAGCTTCATTTTATGGATTATTTTGATGTTATTGTTGTGACTCTGTTGGGCTTTGTTGCCTTATTTGGTGAGCATGGGGATTGTCCATGCCACATTGACTTGACTTTATGGTTTAGCTTGAGTTGTATAATTGTATCAGGATTATGTCCGGTCTACGTGTTGTAGTTCCGTGACTTAGATACTCACTTATTTATATATGAGGTTATTCAGTGTAGATAGCTGTTTATTTGCAATTACATACAGGCGATGTTTTATGAAAAGGAACTAAGTAATCAACTTGGTTAATATTAATGACGTCATAATTGAAAAGAAAAAGATATTCCGTATTTTTAATTAAGCGTCGCTTAATACGATGACATGTTAACAAACCGGGTATACACGGGGTGTTACAAAGCCGGAACTAGGTGAAGTTTTATTCATATATTTATTTGTTTCACAGGAGGCAGTTAGCTCGGTCCTTGTCCGAGAAGGAGAAGACGTCAACCAAAAGCTAGTTTACTTCATAAACAAAGTACTACAGGGGGCAGGGGTTCATTATCAGTATGTAGAAAAAGTGGCGTTGGCATTATTATAACAGTAAGGAGGCTTCGTCATTATTTTCAATGTCACCAAGTAGTAGTCAGGACCAATCAACCTATTAAGAAAATGTTGCAGAAGTCGAACTTAGTTGGGTGGATGGTCGCATGGGCAGTGGAATTGTCTGAGATTGGCATCAGTTTCGAAGCTCGAGTGGCAATAAAAGCACAGGCCTTGGCAGATTTTATGCTAGAAATGGCTCACCTCGGAAGAAAAGAAGTAGATGGTTGGTGGAAATTATTTGTGGACAGATCGTCAAATAAAAGAGGAAGCGGAGTGGGGATTATAATAGAAAACCTGGAAGGAGTAGCAGTGGAGCACTCGTTATCATTGGAGTTTTCGACAAGTAACAACTAAGCAGAATATGAAGCAATGATTGTAGGGTTGGTTCAAGAAAATGAACTCGGAGCTGAGTTTTTAGAAGTATATAGTGATTTGCAGCCGGTGATGTCACAGATAAGTGGAGTTTATCAGGCGAGATGAGAAGTCAAGATGAAGTATTTGGCAAGAGTGCAGGAGTTGATGAAGGAATTCAAAGAAGTCCGAGTATAGCATATTCAGAGAAATGATAATATAGGGACCATAATACAGTAGAGCATCCAGGCTTCAAGTATCATGTAGATGATAGGGGAAGGCAATTGAATGAATCCGATTATAGCTTTCTTGGAGAAAGGAGAATTACCAAAAGATAAGAAGGAAGCAATTAGAATGAGGAGGAAGGCGGCATGGTTTGTAATATTAGAAGGGCACTTGTATAGGAGGGGGTTTAACTCGCCGCTGTTGAAGTGTATAGCTTCACCAACTACCGAGTATGTGCTGGAAGAAATTCATGAAGCTATCAAAGGGCATCATCTTGGAGGGATTTCCTTAGCACGAAAAGCTATCCGGGCAGGTTACTTTTGGCCAATTATGGGGGAGGACGCAAGAAGACATGTTCAAAGGTGTGACCAATGTCAGAAATTTTTTAATGTATACAAAGCTCCCCCCAGAAGAGTTGTTTACAATCTTTTCTCCATGGCCCTTTTATAAGTGGGGAATGGACCTTTTAGGCCCATTTCCCAAAGCAACAGGCGAAGTTAAATATTTGATTGTGGCAACTGATTACTTTACAAAGTGGATAGAGGTGAAACCCGTGGCAAGTATCACTACTCGGAAGATCCAAAAGTTCTTTTTTGCGAAGATTGTCTGTAGGTTTGGTATACCTGCAATAATTATTACTGATAATGGAACTCAGTTCATAGACAGGAAGTTCCGACAAGAGGTAGCTGAGTTAGGAGTAAAGCATCATTTCGCAGCAGTAGAGCATCCCCAGACAAACGTGCAGGTGGAGTCAGCTAACAAAATTCTGACAAATGGCTTAAAAAGAGAGTTGAGGGGTGTAAGGGGAAATGGTTAGAAGAGTTAGATAACGTGTTGTGGGGGTATAGAATGTCAATATAGTCTAGCATTCAAGAAACTCCATTCAAGATGACTTACGAATTTGATGCAATGTTATCAGTAGAAGTCGGAGAACCATCGTGGAGAAGGAGGATGATAGAAGGGGAAAAAGAAGAAGTGAATAGTGAAATGATGGAAATTGATTTACATTTGTTAGAAGAAGAAAGAGAGAAGACAACTATTGTGGAGATGGCGTCCAATCAGCGAGCAACGACAAGGTATAACCGAACTATGGTGAAAAGATCTTTTCAACTCGGAGATCTAGTGCTGAGGCTGGCAGATATAGGAAACAAAAAAGTTGGGGATGGTAAGTGGGAAGCAAATTGGGAAGGCCCGTATAGAGTGATGGCTTGCACACATACAGAAGCTTATCAGTTGGAACACTTAGATGGGAAATTGACTTCGAGGCATTGAAATGCAGACAAGTTGAAAAGGTATTTCAGTTAGGGGACTTGCTTAATTTATCTTTAGAATGTTTTTTATAATTCCAAGAAGGTTAGGAAGTGCATGTTTCTTTAGATTTCTTTCAGATTTGAAGTTTATTGCTTATAGTATTTCCTTTGTAAATCTTGAATTCGAAACAAATATTACAAGCGAGTTTTGACAAAAGTATTTGAGTCAGAAAACACTAAAGTCCCTTGCCGCCATAATTGGCCTCTTGGGCACCCGTACAATTCCTACTCGAAAACGAGAAAACTAAAGTCCCTTGCCGCCATAATTGGCCTCTTGGGCACCCATCCAATTCCTACTCGAAAATGGGAAAACTAAAGTCCCTAGCCGCTAGAATTAGCCTCTCGGGCACCTGTCCGATTCCTACTCGGAAACGGGAAAAATAAAGTCCCATACCGCCAGAATTGGCCTCTTGGGCACCCGTCCAATTCCTACTCGAAAACAGAAAAAAGTAAAGTCTCTTGCCGCCAAAACGCGGCCTATAGGGCACCCGTTTAGTCCCTACTCGCCAGTAGGAAATAAGTTGATTTCAAAATAATGAAGTGGTTTGTACTCGGAAAAAGACAAAACCAAGATCCCCATAGATAGTGGCTTATAATTATAATTTTTACCAAGAAACAAACAACAATATTACGAACATAGAATTGAAAAAAGAACATAACAAAATCGGGGCCTTAGAATTGCATAACAACGATGGAAGTAGAAGGAGTTAAAGGCTTATCAGCAGTAGCAGTATCGGTGCTTTGGTCATTTATCCGGATGCGTTTTCTTTGTCGGAGTTCGTCAGAATCAGCTGGGGTCTCTACATCCATCAGGATAGTATCTCCGGGAACAGAACCGTAGCAGATGTAGCCGGAATAGGAGATAGAGTAGAAGAGGGATCCTTGTCGCTAGAGGCAGAGGGAGCGTCGTTCCGACTTCCTTTCTTCTTCATCATGGCAAAAAACTTAGGATCCATGATGTTATCTAAAAAAAGAGGAGAGTGGAGTTAGATATAGAATATATAACAGCATGCAAGGAATATGCTAAAGGTTACTTACTATGCTTTTTGCGAACCCATTCTGAAGAATCTCCATTTTCTAAAATGAATCGAGGAGCAATAGAAGCATTCTCTTTTGTTAATTGAAGTGCTAAATCTTTAAACCAAGTATAGGTTTCAAATTCTTCGTTAGCCAGATTCTTCGAGTTAGTTAAAAACACTTTTGCAGAGGGTGTGTAGTGAGCACGGTTCCAAGATAACGGGAACCGAGGAAGTCCACCTTGATCCAAAAAAAAGGGTTGTAGGAGGTGCAGATTGAGAAGAAGAAGAAGAAGAAATAGATGGTGTAGAAGGAAGAGTTTCGGGGATACAAATTTTGAAGTAATCTTCTTTGAAGTTTTTTCAGTTATCCTCATATATAGTACACCACCTAAGTCCTGGGCGAGCTTTCAAAGAAACCCATCTATAACTGGTACTGCCTTTCTCGATAGCATTTCGGAACACGGCAAAAAGTCATAAAAAGACCTGGGAAGAATAAGCAAATCCATAAGCTCGACAAATTATTTCAAAAGTTTGTAAAAAGCACTAACTGTTAGGATGAAGTTGAGAAGGGGAAACCTCGAGATGACGCAATACTTCCTTTTGGAAATCGGTAAAAGGTAATACAATTTTAAGCTCAAAAAATAAACATTAGTAGACGAAAAAGAAAGAGTCATCACCTTGCCCGAATGGGGAACAAATCCTATCATTTTTGTCGGGTACGGTAACCCAGAAAAAGGTAATTATGGAATCATGAAATAGAGGTACTGACTGTAAGGCAGGATGTAGAGTGGTCGGATTGTTTTCATAAGTTAAGCGAAGTCCTAATGCTTCTTCGTCAACCCATTCCAAACTCACCAGATTGGAAGGAAGAGCAAAGCGAGAAGCGAACGGTAAGGATGATTCCTCGGCATGTACCTGGAAGGAAAGACACTGTTAAACTTTAACTCGAAAAAGGAATTAATAGCTAACATGTTATCAGGGGATGGTTGAGGACACAAAGATACCCTAATCCGTCCGGAACCCAGCAAAAGGAATACAGGGACCCTATAAGGGGTAAAGTTATTACGATAAAGATGACTACTTTTAGGCAAAGAAGAGGATATTAAGGGATCTAAAACGTCTTTTTTAAAGATGGTAGTAGGGGAAGTATTAGGATGGTTCATAGTAGTAGAAATATGAACAGTGATAAGTGCATGTAATAAGAAAGTATCAAGAACGTAAATATGCAACGAGTTTTGTAGATAAAGATTAGAAAGAACAAGAACAAATTGAAAAGTAAACTTATTTGGTAGAAGGCTCAACGATAATGGAGAATGAGAGCAGCAGCCTTGAAGAAAGGTCAACACGAAAACAAAGGAAATGCAGAGGAAGGAGAAATGAAGAAGAGATACTGGCCGAAGGAAATAGAACATTACCTAGGAGAAAGATCAGCGAAATAATTAGAATGTAAAAGCTGGGAAAAGGAAGAGTTTAAAAGAAGGAGGCATAAAGGTGAGCGGACGTTTTGAATTTTGAAATGAAATGATTGAAAGATGTCAAATCGCGCCGCTTGGAAAATCGAGACCAATGAAAAAAGGACAGCTGGCAAGAATAGGCTGAGGAGGCAGAAAGCATTTAATGATAGTACAAATAAAGTGATATTGTTCGCCATTAGATAAGACCAACCCATACTACTAACTCGGAGTAAATTAGGTATTACACTCCGAGCTGGGGGATTTAATGTTCTGGGCTGGTCATATGGGCTTAGGCAAGCCCAAATAAAGCCCAGATTAGAGTTAGGATGACTGGGTAAGGAGCGTTGTTTAAGCACAGAACCTGACCAAGGAGCTCAGAATGTGCCTGCAACCCAAGCATTATTGGCATAGATGGACCCTACCACGCAATAATGGACTTATCAGTAACTGCCCACCACGATTATAACCATCAAATATGGTATATATAAAGGGGAAAAACCCAGTAAGGAGGACACACACTAGATAGAAAAGTAACCCATTAATGTTCGTCCAGAACACAAATGACTTGGTGGTAGTCAGTAGGCCTCACATTCCCCTTAATGCAGCACAAAGTAGCCACCTTCTAAAGTGTTATGGTGGCATAGCGGATTACAGGCTGATCACTACTGCAAAGAAAGAAGCTCTGATGAAATAATAAGGCTCCTCCATTCTTGGACAGAAACAAATGTTAGAGATTTGAAATCTGTCGTGCAAAAGTGAGAAGAAGCTCCTTTGCTATTGGCCTGTGGCACTATTAACTGCTTTTAAAAACAAAAGGGCGCTTGTTTTTGCATTGTGAATCAGTTCCAATCATTGTTGTTAAAACGTAGAGTCTACGTAGAAATGGCAGAGGCGAGCAAAAACATAAAATCATGAAACGTAAATGAAACGTAAGAGTTTAGTACATACCACATATATCCAACATATATTTATAGTTATCAAAACCATATATAATCAAATATATAATAAAAAGGTGGAATATAAAATATAAATCACAGTTGAATAGAAATAAATTACAGTATATATAATCACTTAATATAATAATAATATCTACTGAAATGAACTAGTATGTAGATGGAATAATAAAATAATAAAATATAAAGTGGGTGGAATATATAATATCTAATTTGAGTCAAAAGGTACCATCATGCTAACCAAAAAATAAAAATAAAAATAAAATAAAGGAAATAGTATATAGATGGACAAAAGGTTAGATCCTATGACGTTGGTTTAACAAAGGAGCAAAAAAAATAATAAAATAAGAGTTAGGTGGGATATACGGTATGTAACTTTTTTCCTTAAGTTAGTGGGTGCCATCGTACATAAAAAAAACTAATAAAATAAAGGAATGGTATATAAATGGAGCGAAAGGTTGAAAATGGGCGTTCTTTTTAAGCAGAATCTGGCAAACTAATAGATCATTCACAATGATGCTACGTCGCTTGTGAGCAGGTGCGCATGTGAGGTAGTGACTATGGCCATCCACATCCCACTCCACATCCCACTACTAGACAGATCTACCATCGAAACCACCACCTGCCATCTCCAACCCCAACCACAGTCTCCATCAACTTGCGAATCATGCACATGGTTCACCGCCACAGGCCTCAACTTCGAACCACCATATCCTAGCCATCACGCACCTGTCTCCACCGCAAACCACCAAATCAAAGACGGGAGAACACCATAACTTTGTTCCTCTCTTTCTTTTCCCTCTTGCGACTTTACCATGATTAGCCCTCGGAGAAGGAGACATAGCCATTTCCTCCATTTCTTTTTTTTACTGAGTCAACCGAGTTTATCGAGTTGGCTCGGCGTTTCCACCGTTTCAACTCAAAATCTGTTTCAACCACAGTTTTAACACGATTTTGAAAAAAAAAAACTTCATTTCTACGAGTTGGAACGACGTTTTAACAACAATGATCATGACTATCTGGGGTTACACAAAACTGAGCAAAGAATGTCCTAAAAATTTACGGGGGTGTTTGTTTCAGGAGTTTTGGTTTGTTTCCCATCAAAGTGATTCCTGTATATTCAATTGTCCACGTTTGGTTCACGGATCTCATTAGATTTACCTATCAATGCCAGTTGCCTAGCTTTCCAATTTGCATGTTAAAAAGCAAAAAATCACTGTTCCAGAAAGCAAGTTTGAAGGTGGTATTTGTATGAAAAATCGGAGAAGTTAAAAAAGTTGTCTTATACAATGACACAATTACCCCTCACAATTGGTCCTACAGGGTTATTTTTCAAAGGATAATTTTATAATTTGATTAAGTTTTCCCATCAATATTTTATCTTCAACCAAACACACATTCAAGAATTTCCCTCAATTTTCCTGGTAAAATTTTGTCCAACCAAACAACTTTTTTATAACTTTTCTATCTAACTCACTTTCCCTGCAGATCCCTAGTAATTACATTTTCCTAGTAAAAAGATTTTTTACCGGAACCAAACACCCCCTACATGACTTTGGGATATGATTTTACGGGGAGAGTTATATTTACAAATTTTTTATTTACAAACTACACTATATACTCCCGGAAGTACACTAGGTTACATTATATACTTCCGAGAATACAGAGTGTAATTTGTCAAATTGTAAAAAAAAAATTTGTAAACGAATGATTTCTCTTATTTTATATCATATTCAATGGAATGAAGGATGCAATTGCACGATACATGCTTAACTAGGATTGTTATGGGCAGTCTTTACTTGAAGAGAAAATTTAGATTTTAAAGTATAAAGGAGAGGAATCTATACATGGATTGAGAACTTGGCAAAGTAACGCGAAATACAAGGTTAGACGTGAGGACTTGCATGTGATTTAATCCAGATCGATGCAAGTCAAACTATATTCTGGGTTTCCAAATCAGCATCTTCATCATTACATAAAATGCTAATGCTATTGCTATAATAAAAGGGGAATTAGTGAAGGTAATCAATTTTTTGTTTGCTTTTGGAATAAGTCTGATTTTGTTTCAGACATCTTATATTGTTTATATTAAAATTTGTATTTAATGAAATGCATTTCTCTAGTATTTATGTAATTCCCAACAACTTGTAAGGATTAATGACTTCCCACAAACTAACACGAGACTTTTCAGCGTGCTTTGTCCTTACTGGCACACTTCCTGGGAAAACTTCCCAATGTGTCACCAATTCCAGAATTGCTCAAAGTCAAGCACGCTTAACATAGAGTTCTTCGATTCCGGCCTATCGAAAAGTAGATGCATCTTATTAAAATCCCTCTTTTTCGGGTGTCGATTCAATTCATTCATGTACTGGAAGCCTGCCAGGAGCTGCTCCTTGCATGTGCCCTTTCGCACCTGCGATTACTCCCTGCCCTCGTCAGCGCTCGGGATGTTACAATTTATGTTTGTTGGGTCATAGGGGGAAACCAGTGACGTAGCCATGTTATACTTAGGTAGGGCCTGGCCCAACTACATTTCTAAAATTTTTATTTATTATATATAATTATATAAGTAATTATAATTGGGCCATAGCTAAAATTGTAAGTTGGCCCTAGCTAAAATCATAACAGTGATAATAGACGAAGATTTGGAGCTGCTTTACGTGTGTGACCAGATAACTTATTGCTTTCTTCTTAATTTCTTCTTCTTCTTCTTTCATCCATTTCCAATTAACATTTTCTTCAAACCTTTTTTTCTTATTCACAATACCACCTAGAACTAGTCATTCTGCGATAAGGTACAATGTTTCGTTCCTTTCTCAAGATTTTACGGATACATGTTCTTGGAATATGCATTGGTAATTATATTGTCCGCTGGGGGAAAAAATTGATTTACATTTTTGAACCTTGTAAAAGAGAAATTATTTGTCTTTGCTGATCATAACTGTTTATTGGGTGTTTCTAACATGAGTGAAATTCATGCCCCTCTTTTTTATTTACAACTTTTTTTTGTGTGGTTGTATTTATTGATTTTATTTCTTTTGAAAAATGAAGTGCTATTTTACGTTTGCATTTTAAAAAAATATATATATTAATGTACAGCTATAGTTGCTATTGGTAATAGAATTGAATTGCTTCTTGGTGTTATTTGTATTTGATTTCACAACAGGAATATGAATTTTGGCGATTGATCAGTGGAAAATGTTAAAGAGAAAAATCAATGAAGATATATGTACATATGTGGAGTATGAAAGAATCTTGTACAAATTCATTAACAATTTCTTGGATTTTTGTATTTTTAAAATTTTTAAAATATCTAAAATTTGATTAAATGATTTATGTGGATCCAGTGTCATTTAAATGATTTTAGACATTTGTCGATGATTGTTCCATGTTTCTTTTTAATTGTAAAGTTTGCTGTCCCTCTACGTTGATGTTCTTCACAGGTCACAACTAAGAGTATAAATGGGCCAAGTTAGGCCAGACTTTGGCTTTGATAGCCTAAACTTATGTAAAATATTTAGAGCTTATACTAACCTATTAGCCTATTAAATGCTTGATTTATAGGTAAGCCCTATTGTAAAAAACTGAAAAATCTAATACGGCCTGTAAGGCCTACCAAGTTGCAAACTAAAGTTTATAGGTCCAAGCTAAATTAAAATATAGAAGGTAAAAAAATTTATTCACAAAGATCACATGAAATATATTTTCATTAACATTACATGAAATAATGTTCATAAAAATCACATGAAAATTTCATATATGTATATATACATATAATTTGCACTTTCTTTACTAATTTAATTTTATAATATATTTTAAATTTTAAATAAATATTTACTATTTGTTAAAATAACATCAATTCTATTACTTTGAAAGTTGTAAGTAATTATTTTTCATAATAGATTTGTGTAATTATGAAAATATTTTGTTAATTTGATACGAAAATTTTTTGGCCACTAGGGAACTAATTGGTAACGAAGCATATAGAGATTGTTGCTAGCCTCTATTCGCCACTGGGGGAACTAATTGGCCATTGGGGTATACGTGATAAAAAAAAACCACATGAGCATAGGAGATTCTGGAATAAACCAAACGGACATTGATGAACTTTTCCCAACAATATATTATACAAGAAGAAAACCTTTTGTATTTTGACTCGTTCAGCTTCTCTTTCTTTTTATCTCCGTTGCTTAAACTCTTCCTTGGCTTTCATTCTTGCAGCTACCACAACAGCTTTATTGTAGCTTTATATTGGGCTTCAACCTTAACTTTCCCTGTCATGAAGCAAAATGCAGCATTTATATTATATAAATACTAGAAACAAAGCTTCATAGTCCCCAAATCAAAATTCAACTAGGATAATGGACATTTAAATATGAAAACAATCATAAAGTTATATTAAACCAAATTAATTTTTTCCCCAAATATAGAAATGACAGATGCTATATTCACCTTCATGCTGCATCCTTTCCCTTTCCTTTTGCATCTTCATTTTCACAGGATCACTCTTGTGACCCTAAACAAAGAAAGGCAAAGGAGTTGGGGAATAATGCTACATTCAAAACTACAACCTATTAAAACACAAGGAGAAAGTACCATAACCAAGATATGCAAAAGCCTGGTCGAAAAGTGTTTCATTTTGTGCTTTACAGATAGTATCTGCAAAGCGGCGCTTCTGCATAGCAACATTGATAGCCTTTTTGGGTGATAGCAGTACATCGTAAACAGGAGTGCTCATTCTGAAGAAAAAAAATAGCAATTAGAATCATACAAGTTCACAATATAAAATGTAGTAGCAATTAAATGAAGCATAAAAGAAAAAGTTGACCTTCTCCAGAAAAGAAATCAGTAACAGGTGATGTAAGATGAAAAGTACAACGTCCATGTTCACTATCGAGACAACTTGCAGCCCTTCACATACTATCCAGGTCATCGGTGCATTCCAAATTATCGAAAAAGTTACATCTAGAACATCACATATCACAAATCATTTGCAACAAATCTGTAACGACTTGATGCTTTGTACCTTTGTGTAAGTTTTTTCTGAATCAATTTGCAACGAATATGTAACGACCTAGGAACCTCAACCTATATAATCAAAGTATTGTCACAATTAAAAACTATTATGAACATACATAAAACAAACAAACAAACCACAATAACATGACCACTGAGGCAGAAGCAACATTATTTTACATCAATTCCAACACTATGTATTACATTTTCGCAAATTCCAATAAGGCTTACTTCCCTCGTAGAAAACAATACTTACTTTAGCATGGCTTCCATCCAATGAACTAATCTTCTGAATTTCTTTCATTTCAGGTACTTGCAACTTTTTGGGCAAGGTATCCTTTTGCAGGGGATGTATCCTATTACAAAATTTTTTCTCATGTCCCCTCACTGCTCCAGTCATAATTTTTCCATGTTCATTTTCACACTTGCATTTTTTCTCCAAGTCTTTCCATTTTCTCTCAAATATTTTTTTGAGCTCTGTTACCATTAAATGAACAACATTCATAGGAGGATTATATGTCATGGCATTTGAAAAGGTCAATCTAACATCAGCTGCAAATTCCTCAATGCTAAAGTAAATATTTTTTTCCAGCTTGGATTTAATAGTGCCTAAATCCATGGATATGACTGTAAAATAATCTGGAATATTCAATGCCACAGGATCCACTGGCTTATTAAAAGCCCAGCCATATGTGTGCGATGTTAGACTCTTCAGAATGGCGGTACACAGAAGAGATGCTTTCCGATCTATCTTTTGCCTCTTCTCTTTATGGCCCTCAATAATAGTAATACCTTGTGGTCCTCTCTTGATGGAACCTGTCATAGAGGATTTTTCCTTTGAATTAGAGCACTCATTCTCATCAAAGTGGGATGCTTTTTCTCTAAATTCATACTTTTTCAATACAGAATCAACTTCAATCCTTTTGGTAGTAACTTGAAATTTGATTTCTTACCTGGTACTGTTGTTTTAGTAGCACCCTATAATGATGTACTCAAACAAATTGTTTGAGGAAAATATTTTGATTTCCAAATTCTTAGGATCCAGAAGGCACACTTTGCTGCAAAGGCATCAAAGAAACAATACATCACATATTGGATAGCCCCCCAAAGACAAGGTGCAAAAAAAAAAAAAGATAGCAACAATCTCTGCAATAATAATGTAACCCAATTCAACAAGTATAATTAATTCAGGGATAAAATATAGCACCATAGGAGTTAACAACCAATAGGAAAAAAATCAAATATTAAATAACACCATATATCAAACACATTTTTGCACAAAGTAAATCACCAAATAAAAAATCACATTTTTTATAACACAAACGCTGGCATGCATATACCAGTGCATTAGAGTAAAAAAGAAATTGACATCAAAAGACCAAATTCGGACAATCTTTTTTTACAACTTGCATAAACCTCAGGCCAAAAAAACTCAAACAATCCAAAACCCATATTCCCCGACGCCATAAATAAAAAATTTAGGAAAAACTTTAATAATATTCCTATGGTTTGCTTTAAAATCAAAAATACCCTTTAACCTTTTTTTAATCGGGAATGACTCTGTGATATAGAAAATATTCGTACCCTCTTTATCACCATTAACACATTTATGTGTTTCTTTTATTATTGTCCCTGTTTAAACAACACATATAATCACACTTTGAAGGGTTTAAATAAGAGCAATAATGGAGGAGAGGCACGCAGCTGTTAAGGAAGAGTATGGTGTTTTCTACACTATGGATGTTTTTTATTCAAAAGCAAACTTTAAGCGAAAACACAGAAATTAACCAAGAAGTCCCTAATCCCACCCACTTTGCCATTCATATCGAAACGGAAGAGTTTTTTCTTAAAAAGAAAAAAAGAAAACTGAAATTTTATGAGTAAGCAATTTTATTGAGAGAGAAGCAACTTTATGAGAAAAAAAACAATTTTTCATGACAAAATTGTATCGTGTATATTTAAAAAAAGGAAAATGTTTTTTGCTTTAGAGGCAGAAATTATTTATCTGCGGTAAAGAGAAAAAAAAAAGAGAAACCATAAATATAATAGACACCACTTTATTTTTTCTCTTTGGAGGCAGACAAAAGATTTCTACCTTTAAAATAGAAATCATTTCCCTTAAAAAAATGGGTGTAACTCGTTCCCTTTCTTCTTCCTAACGAATCTCATCGATTTTGTTGTTTGTATCAGACAATTTTATTGAGAAGTTATATTCCCAACAAAGCAAAAAACAACAAAACAAAAACCAGCTTACCCGAAAAATTGCAGAGAGGGACCACGCTTGCAATAGGGTTTTACTCGCAATAGGGTTTTAATTGAAATTACAACCTAATTCAATCTACTCAAATAGGGTTTTACTTTTTTACTGTGATTTCCTTTATTTATTAGGATGAAAGACTGTGGTTATTTCATTTTATTTTTTTTAGGATTAATGTCTCTCTTATATTATAGAAAATAATTTTATTTTTCACACACATAAAAGTATAGGACTTCTATATTTTTTTTTGAGTAAAGACCCAAATGGGTCCCTAAATGCGGTGCCCAAATTAGTCCCTCACAAAAATAAACTCGTTAGATAGTCCCCAACAAAGTGAAACAGGATCCACGTTAGTCCTTCTGTCAATCTAAAACTCATGGCGTCAATGACGATGATGATGTGTAACGTTAATGAGAAAGGTCACTGCCACGTTGGAGGGGAAACGACGTCGTCTGAAGAAATTTACCTCCACGTTGTTGTTCAGTTCTCCTTCCCTCTCAATTGAAGAAACAAATTGAACGTTCAGTTCTCCTTCCTTCTCAATTTCATCAAAAGAACATCGTCGTATGCTTTAGGGTTCTTCTTAAACTAGAAAGAATGGGATTGAATCGAAGATTGAACGTTTAGGGTTTGGGGATTACTGATTTAGGGTTTATCCTTCATTTTGTGCGTTGTTTGAAACTTGGTGTTTAGGAGATGAATATTTCTTCTGGGAGGGGGAGCTCAAGCCCTTGTAGTTTATTTCGGTCCATAAGTGAAAGAAGGAGAGTTGTTCCATTATTCAAATGTGGGAGGCACAATGTTGTTTACACCTCCAAGACCATTAGAAACCTAAATAGAGCATTTTTTGGGAGCCCCAATTTCAAGGTGAGGTATATTTGTTGGGTGACCAATGAGACAGTAACTACGTAGTGCACCAGGGCCAGATTCATGAGCTTCATGTCTACACCAGGGTTCAAGCCACCAAGACCAACCCCACAAAATTGATTGGAATACTGTGTAATCATTGACATTAGGTCATTTTTTTGGATGCCACTGATATAGGAATTAATTGGAATTGTAATTAGGGTATTTATTTTGGAAATACTTCGGTATTGGTCCTGTTGAAATATGTCATTAGGTCATTTTTTGTATGCCTCTTGTTATGGCCATAGTTAGTATGAGCATTATGCTTTTTTGGAACACATATGTAGTGGCCTTCATGGAAATATGTCAGTGGGATTTTTTTTATATGACTGTGGCATGTTGGCCATGGTTAGTAATTGTAACTAGGATGTGATGAAATGAATGCAAAATGTTTGCTTTCTATCTGTCTTTGCTGTCATTAATGTATTCAATGCTGCAATTTTTAAATTTTGGTCCACACCATCTGTCTGCTGATACACTTTCAGGTTTCTGTCAATAATGGTATTTTTGTTCTGTTTGTTATGTCCTTTTATGGGTCATGTGTAGTTTCACTGCATTAGTAAACCATCAGCCCTCAACATTTTCAATCGAGGACTTTTTTAGTCCTTATTTTCTAACTCATAGGTCCATTATGGTCCCTAACAATTTTATCAGGGGCCCTTTTCAGTCCCTGCTAACAAGAATGTACATTTGCTATTAACCGATCAGCAATGTCATTTCCCCATATTCATGCTGATATCAGTCATGACTAACACAATTAACTTCTGCATAATTCACACCATCACATTCTTACTTTAGTGTTCATACATTATTTCCAAAAAAAATTTATCTGCATCAATTTATACAACACTTTGTATGCCTCTTAAAATAACTTTAAATACATAAGCCAAGCTATATACATTGCACGAACAACAATTCATTATATTTCAACACTGGTCCTTCCATTACAAATCTTTACATTCCAAAATTGTTACAACATGTAATGGTACATACACCAGCAAATCTCAACAGAACCACATTTTTTATTTCACTCCACCCTACTTGCAAGATATATACATATTACAAACACAACAATAATGGATCCAGCAAACACCCTAGCGCACTTACACACATGCTTAATTTCCTTTTCCACCCTTTCAAACTCTGCCTGCATTTTCACTCATAGTTCATCAATCTTTATATTTTGCTCAATAATCTCCTTTTTGTGGTCATTCACCTCACCCTGAAATTGGAGCACCCAAAAAATGCTCTATTTGGATTTCTAATGGTCTTGAAGGTGTAAACAACATTGTGCCTCCTGTAACACCCTGTATATATCCGGTAATGTGATTATACTATCGTATTAAGCTGCGCTTAATTAAAAATGCGGAATATATTTTTCTTTCCAATTATGATGTCGTTATCATTACCAACTTGCTTATTAATCAATTAATAAAACATCGCCTGTATGTAATTGCAATAAAACATCTAACTGAAATACCTCATAACATAGATAATAAAAGTGTGTCTCTAGAAATCACGGGACTACCACAAGTAGGCCGGACCAACTAGCAGGTTATACAACTCCAATCTAAAAGTACTAACAGAAAGTGTCATGGACAATCTCAATGCTCACTCAAATAAGGCAACAAGCCCAACATCAGTCTCAACACAACATAATCATAAATAGCGGAAAACATAAACAGCATCCAAATCCAGTCATGGCAGCAATATAGCATAAATATCATAATCAGCTAAGCTCTGGCCTCCTGCCGCCAGAGGCATCAGTCACCAAACTACCTGAACCTGAAATAAGCATTCCTCAAACGTGGGGTGAGATCTCTAAACAAGAAATCTCAGTAAGCCAAGGGGTCCTCGAAGATCTTCCATCCCAAGCTCACTTACATATGCAATATAAGTTTAAAAGTAGTTCATCAATATCATTTCTAAAACAGTGCAATGAAGCAGATAATCATGTCATGTGTGTCAATTCTATTCTACTGGCCAGAGAAATGCAGGAATAAGTATACGTCTATTACCCACAATTAGTGCAAGACGCCACTTGCATTCACCCCGGATCACCATTTCGTATGACGCCACATACTCAGGCTTACCGTCAAGATGAAACAACACATGCATATTAAAAGCCATTACACATAAAGATCAACAGCATTTCAAATATTCAAAGCATATAACACAACATGCATATAACCACACCCCCATGGGACATGGTGGAACCACAACATGGCTAAACCGAGGACACGAAAGCTTACCTTGCAAGCTCACTATCCAAGCCAAGAGTCCTCACAACTCAAGTCCAACACACAGCAGATCACAATCTGATTTAGGACCAGCAAGTGTATCAACATACATAGCTCAAAAGCATTAACATAAAGACTACGTTTTCTTTTACGTTTTACGTCTTAAGCCTTCCACAAAGCCATAAGCCCTTAATCACATGATTCTGACTTAGTTCATTAAATACAGAAGTTCAACTTCATCAATCTAGGGTCCACAAACCCCCAATAGCCTACTGTACACACAGCACAGCTACTGTTCTACGAAATCCTTGAATATCCGGATATTCCTCGGGTGCATATCCGGATACCAATATCCGGATATCCAGATCCCTATATCCGGATATCCCATATCCGGATATCATATCCGGATATTCCACGGGCAGATATCCGGATATCCAGATCCCTATATCCGGATATCCCATATCCGGATATCATATCCGGATATCCAATATCCGGATATTCCACGGGCAGATATCCGGATATTTCACGACAGAATGCAGAAACTGCATTTCGTGAAGATATCCTTCCAAGGTTGGGTTTTTACCGATTTTAAACACTTAAACATGCATTTCTAGGTGTGTTTGACCAACCCCAACATTAAGTTATCATCTTTTAGCCTTAACATGCATCAAGCTTCCATTTTTAAGTATAAACTCAAGATCAAAGGTTTGTACAACATACCAAGGCTCAAAACTCAGAACAAAGAGGCCCTTGGAGCTCACTAGACACTCCCAAGGTTCTGTCTCTCACTGTACACGAAAATGGTGCACAAAGGTGGTTCTTTTACACAACAAGGAAGCTCATTGAAGCTTCAAAACACCTAAGGAAAGCTCCCTCCTTCCCAAAACGTGAAAAAAGCAAGCTCACCCTCTCAAGACAGAAGCCAAAGTCAGAAATGAAGTCTCTTTCTCACTCACAAGGATTGTTCACACTCACCCAATGTGTTTACAAGAGAAAGGGTTAAGAATCAAGAAGGAAATGGCCTAGAACCTTAAGAAAAGGAAGAAGAACACCAAAGGGTTGTGTTTCTGGTCAGCCACCAACACTATTCACGCAGGAATTTATGTTTTCTAGGGCAATGTGCCATTAATGAGGGTATATATAGCCCACTTAAAGATTAACACGCAGTATTAGCTTTAATTGCTACGCTTAGCATTTTAATCCCAAACTTCGGATTCTTAACCTATTCAATTTTACAAGAATTATCATATTTTTATAATATTTTTCTGAGCACCTTTCCGGTACGCGCTTTTCATAGCCAGTATCAGTTTCTGGCACCAGTTCTCATTATTTGGACTTGAAACTAGTTTTACAAGTCCTACATAACATTCTAGTAATTATCATGCACTTACTTTAATTTTCCGGGATACTTTTTCGGTACGCATTTATACCGACTAGCAGAACCGGTATCTGCACTTTTCTTCCGAAAAGCGTCTTTCAGCATTATTACTCACGTACTATAATTATTAAAGCCTCATAATAATTATTATGGTCAATTATGGAATTATTTCCTATTTTCTCATAATTTATTAATTAAATTCCTTTAATTAACGGTGCGGGTTCTTACACCTCCCACATTTAAACAATGGAACAACTCTCCTTCTTTCACTTATGGACCGAAATGAACTACAAGGGCTTGAGCTCCCCCTCCCAGAAGAAATATTCATCTCCTAAACACCAAGTTTCAAACAACGCACAAAATGAAGGATAAACCCTAAATCAGTAATCCCCAAACCCTAAACGTTCAATCTTCGATTCAATGCCCTTCTTTCTGGTTTAAGAAGAACCCTAAAGCATACGACGATGTTCCTTTCATGAAATTGAGAAGGAAGGAGAACTGAACGTTCAATTTGTTTTTTCAATTGAGAGGAAAGGAGAATTGAACAGCAACGTGGAAGCAAATTTCTTCAGACGACGTCGTTTCCCCTCCAACGTGGCAGTGACCTTTCTCATTAACGTTACACATCATCACCGTCATTGACGCCGTGAGTTTTGGATTGACAGAAGGACTAACGTGGATCCTGTTTCACTTTGTTGGAGACTATCTAACGAGTTTATTTTTGTGAGGGACTGATTTGGGCACCGCGTTTTTTGTCATGGACCCATTTGGGTCTTTACTCTTTTTTCTCTCTCTTCTATTCACATGGCTCAACATTGACACTATAATAATCCTAACATTTGGATTATGAAATTATGGATTAATTAAAAAATTAATCATAAATCAGAAGGATTAATTAGATGTGAGATTTAATTAAATGAATAAAAGTCACTTGGGAAAAAGTACAATTAATAAAAGTTTTAAAACAAAAAAATAATTATATAAAAGTTGCACGGAACATAAAAATAATATAATGTAACATTATTAAGGAATTTAGTAAAAAGGCTAAGTCTTGATTATCAAAGGAATTACATGAGGGATAGTTTGGAAAATTGTAAAATAGATATTTTTTTAGATAACAAAAAGTTAAAAAAGGTGATTAAATGTTAATTACATGATCAAATCCTTATTTCCTCTCTTCTTCTTCTCCTACGGCCGAATCGCCATTTTCATAGAACTTGAAATACAACTTGATATTTAGTCAATGTTAATTCAACCGCACCGGCAAGGCTGGATCGACCTGGGAACCGATAAATCGGTCAGGGTGAAGCAACGGGCCGGCCATGCATCAGAACTGGTGCGACGAGACCGATTTTTGTGAAAACCGGTAATCGGCCCAATCCAAAACAAAAAATTCCAAAAAAAATAAAATCATAATGGACATATTTGAGTATTTTTTGCTTATTGACTTACATAAGTTATATACCTATAATACAAATATTATCTTAATTATGCAATATGCAGGAAATTTTGATAAGATTTATAGTTAGAAATGTCGTTTGCTGAACCTGAAGCCTCGTACCACGATCATTATATTTTTATTTGATCCTTTATTGAATAATAATGTGTGATTTATTAATTTTTATATTAAAATATTTGAAATTTTTATTATTTTTCTTTAGATATTTGAGTACGTTTATAATTTTTTAATATAAATTACAAAATTACATATAATAATCGGGTCATGCGATTCAACCAATGACCCACTGGTTGAACCAGTGACCCAATACCTTGGCTGGGTGAATGATCGAGCTGGTTTTAATAACATTGGTTGGACTAGCACTAAATTCTAACACTACTTGCCGGCTTTTTTTGCCAAGAGATTCATTGCTATGTTTGTTACCTTATAATTGGATCTACAGAGATAGAGCTTGACTGTTGTGTATCTATGTCTTAGGAAGCTAGATACCATTATTTGTTTAATCTCATTTTGTATCAAATAGGTCTTGATTTTGAAGGATAGAGGAAATGTCCAGAGCATTCTATATTTCACTAAATTTTTTTTGGCAATGGACGAGATTATTGGTTGTTTAGGCCTTTTGACCTTGGTAGTGTCATATTTATAACATTTGATCGGAATAATTTCTTGGTCAAATGTATTACTTAAATAATGCATAACGACGCGGCACTGTGGGTAACGTTTTAAGACATGACACATAGGCAACTGCGTCCTGTGCAGTGGTTCTGGCCAATCATGTGCCAATGAGTGCAGAATCATTGCCCACTGGGATGCGTTACTCTCTCAGCTGCGTCCTTTGCAAGAATATATGCAAAAGACGCAGTACTGCATCAGCCGCATGTCAATATGTCACATCCACAAAAAGCCATGCAAAAGACGCGGTACAATATGAGCCGCGTTCTAGTGTATTTCATCTCTTGGATTTATCACGGTCCGCGTCATTATGCATTATTTATGTAATACGTTTGACTAAGAAATTATTCCGGTCAAAGAGTTATAAATATGACAATACCAAGGTCAAAAAAGCCGGTTGTTTAATGTTTACGTTGCATGGGCACAGTTAAAATGACTGGGGCCTTGATCTCTACATCTCATATTATTTTGAGCAAACCTCCGGTACTTTTCATTGAGCTTAATGTTTCAGTCATCAAAGGTGAAGAAACAGAAGTTTCATAATAACAAATTAGGCACAACTTTATTAGACGATTTATGACATAATATATAGTGCTAGATTAACACCCACGTCCCCCCACCAACTTTCAACTATAAGGAGGGCCAAAGCTGTTGTGTCACAGGTGAACGAAGCGCATAGAATCCTTTGTGGGCTTGGGATGCAGAAGAGGATCAAGGTAGAGCGCCTTATCTGTTGGAAGTTCCCAGAAGAAGGGTGGTGCAAGGTTAATGTTGATGGATCGAGTTGTGATGGAGGGAGGAGATCAAATTGTGGAGGAGAGATCAGAAATGCTTCAGGAAGTTGGATCATGGATTTCTGCTAGAATCTGGGAATGGGATCTTCTACGAGAGCAGAATTGTTGAGGCTTCCTTAGTGGTATTGAGATGGCCTGGGCCTGGGGATTAGGAGGTTATGGATGGAAGGAGACTCTCTAGTTGCTATTCTCCTCATTGAAAAAGGTTGTGACATACAACATCCTCTTGCTTCCCTGGTCAACAGAATTGGAGAGATGCTGACAAGTCAGTGAGTGACAAAGATAACTCATACATTCAGAGAAGGCAATATGATTGCTGACAAGTTAACTAGTGTTGGGTATTCCTTCTCTGATTGGAATTTACATGTGCTAAATAAGGCACCTGAGGAGTGTATTTCCTTGCTTAGAAGGGATGTTATGGGCGTTACTAGCCCACATTTGTGTACTGCCATTGTTTCTTAATTTCCATTAGTTGTTCAAAATAAAATAAAAAAGATTAACACCCACGTCGGGACGTACTGTAATTCTTGGCCTTAAATTATAAACCTTAAATAGAAAATTATCTTGAGAAGAACAATACATACAAAACAAAAGTCTTCAGTACAACCTAAAATAAAAATCGTCAGAGCTCCATTGTTTTATGGTATGTTACAAGCCTAGTTTTTCACGAAGCTAAAATTTTTCAAGACCTAACGGATTAACATGAACATAAAATAAAAATGTACCATCAAACTAAATTTATGTGTAAACTGAACGTGACTTTTTGTAGGATCTACAACTTCAACAACTTTTAAGCAGGAGAGCACACAATTACGAATTATCATGCGGGTTTTCACTAACCATTAACGTTTATGATTTGATGTCTCTGGAAAATAGAATGGTGGTTATGATCGTCCACCTCCCATTAAGTAGCACTAAACAACTTTGACTAAAAAGAAACAGATACCTCAAATTTTAGCAAAGAAGTTTTAAACATTAAGAATATTATTCAAAATCAAGGGAAAAGAATGGTCAATCTAGAGAATCTTGTTCTCTAGCCTCGTATCCTTGATCTTATTATCAAGTCAATCAATCTAACCAATTATTCTAGCCCTCAAAGACCTATTTTTAACTAACTAATTGGTTAAGAATTTGCTAACTAACTACTAACCAATTGCACTTCTTATCAGACATAACATGACAAATATAAAAGAAGAGCAAATGAACAGCACGTTGAATAACCAAACAAGAAGAGCAAATATAAAAGTTAAGGCGAGGTAGAACACCTAGAAGTTCACATAAACCAAGAAAGCAAGCTGAATTTTGCCACTAACAAGAATTTTCTATCATAGATAAGCTGGTAAGACTTAGACAGCAACTTTTTGTTCAGATGCTGAAGCATCTGCATACACAGGGTGGAGGACATGACCTTCCTTGGGTTCAACATGCACCCACTTGCGACCTGTCAGCTTGTTCCGTTCAAACTTCACCCAGCCCTCTTTCAAAGCAAACAAAGTATGATCTTTCCCTAATCCAACATAGTTTCCTGGATGAAAACGAGTACCACGTTGTCTAACAATGATATTTCCAGGTATCACCCTCTGCATAATGAGAGTCATGCAATGAGTGAATGAAATATGTTCAGAACTCAGTTTTCTTCCTCTAATTGCATGTCATAAAATTCGTATTCTTTCTTAAAGGATAAAACTCATACCTCTCCACCAAATTTCTTCACTCCAAGGTTCTTGGGTTTTGAATCCCGTCCATTCTTTGTGGACCCAGCTGTCTTTTTGGTAGCCCAACGCCTGAACACAAGACTCAATCCTTCTCCAGAAACATCTGAAATTATGAGTCAAAAAGTCATTAGTCTAGCTTACTTTTGAAAATTATAACAAATAGTCAATATACGATTACGTAGTAATACCACCAGCACTTCTGTACATGGGAACATTTGTCACGAGTTCCTTGATATTCAATCTTCTGCACAATGATGCCGCAAAATTCATGTTGTTTTCTATGAGACAGAGACTGCCTGAAATACACATAATAGCGTTGGAAAAAATTCAAATACTGAGAAAGCTAAGCAATGATGCCTGGTTTGCTAACTACCAAAAAATAGAGTGAATCAGCTGTTGCAAGATCAAAAGTTAATAAGCTGGTCATGTTAGTCCTTTTGATTTGTGATCATTACAAGGTATTTATATATTTAATATACAGACAAGATACTTCATTAAAAAAAATTCATTGCAGAACCCGTATATCCTTAAACAAAAGCAGCCTAAAACAATGCCAGCAAACAAATAATTATAGAGATACAATATAAAGTTTAAACAACCCATCCGGATATACATGAAACACTAGAATTATCATTTTATGATGAATGCATTCATCGCCCAAAACAGAAACCAATTGTTGCAAGCACAGGAACACCTCCCTATTGTCCTCGATTTCTGGTGATACATCTCTTTAAAGTCTTAAGTATATTATACAACAAATTCAGCAGAAATCTATTCAAGCCATTAGCAAGTAAAATAAATCAAATCAATGTTTAAGATACAATATAAAGCATAAACAACCCCATCCTGATAAACATGAAATGATACATTTATCCTTATTAGATCAATACATTGATCACCCAAAATAGAAAGTTAGAAACCAGTTTTGCAAGCACAGAAGCACTCCTGGTGATACATCTCTTTAAATTCTTAAGTATGTTATACAATAAATTCAGCAGAAATCTATTATAGCCATTAGAAAGTAAAATAAGTCAAATCAATGTTTCAGTAAAACAGAATAGATGGTAACTTTGATTAAGTTATAGAAAATTAATCGGTCATTTTGTTACTGAACTCAAGAACTCTAAATTCACAATAACTTCAAGATTAATAGTATTGTATTATCAATAACTGATGAAAAAAAAAATAGAACTAATTCCAAAAATGCTAGCATATTGGAGAGTGGCCAAAGACAGCAGAAGTAATACACAAATTTCACAAATTTGAATACATAAATAATTGATTCTCAAAACTCAAGGCAATCAAAACTTAAAATACGTTCACTATTTATCTTAGTCATAGTAAACTCGAAGTAGCAATCACAAAAACTCTATCATGCATAACCAAAGGCTGAAGAAGGATTTGCGTGCCAAACAGAAGCTAGAGGAAGAGGAACTTATTGAGAAACCGAGGCTGGAGAAGGACCTTTGTGTGACACAGAGGAGCTAGCAAGCTGTGCAAACCACACAGGGGCTGACAGGCTGTGTACAAACTGGTTTGGCGTGATGAGTTATGGTGGGCAAGTGATAAGTTAACCAATGGCTCATGGAATGAAAGAGAGGCTGCAACACTCTGAGTTGGTAAGACTTGGACAAAGATAGGCAGAAACATAAGTTAACCAATGGCTCATGTATCACCCTTATACTAACATTTTGTTAAATAATGCATAGAAACAAAAGCAACTGCTCAATAACAAACAAATTCAGAGCTGGACACAACTCATTTTAGTTGAAAGAATTTCAGATAAGGAAAAGAACGCAATTGGACTCATCTATATCTAGTCAATGCAACTGCAATGACATCAGTTACATACTTGCATATAAGATACTATCCCTATGCACCTTCTCCCTTCAAAAGAACAATTATCTTATACTTGCATATAACATACCATCAATCTATTGCTTAAATCTTGATTTTATGTTGCCTCCTAAAATCTGGCGAAAATTAAAAAGATATGAACAGAGAGAGAGAGAGACGTTATCCCAGAAAGTTTTGGAACAACCATTAAGAACAAAGATACAAAAGCTTTACGACAATAATATATTTTTGAAAAATATAGAATTTTTGATCCGGTAAAGTGAGGGACTTAGAGAAGATGATGGACCATAGAAATATGTGACTCGAAGGAGAGAGACCAAGAGATCTCAAGCAGTGTTTAGAGTACCTATGCTACATCTAATTCACAAAGCTTCATGTCATTGTATTCTAGATAGTTTCTTCTAATTGCAAACTCACTATTGAGGCAGAGACAGTAAAAAAAAAAACACACACACACACACAACCTTTAAAATTTGCAACCAAAAACTTAACAGGAAAAGGAAAACTAAAGAATCATCAATCAGTGAAAATGAACATGGTATCAACCAAAGAACCATAACTCGGTTAAACTCGACCACCATGAATTTGGAACCAATCAGCTACTAATGAAGCAAACAGCAAAAAAAACGACATTTGAAGTTCTGAACGAATCGAAACACGAATGAAGAACATGGAAGGATTCAAAGCAGATAAAGAATTTGAAGAATAGATTCAACAATAAACAACAATTAAATTCAATAAGATAGAGGAACAACGTACCTGAATGAGAATTTTGCAAACCCTTGAGGAACACCACCTCTAAGATGGAGAGAGGCCCACACGCTAGGTAGATCAGTAAGAAGAGAGAAGTCGAACTAAAATATAAAATTTTGATGAAACTAAATTAATTAATTTTTCTTTTTAAAACCATATAATTTGGAATCCGAAAAAAAAAAGAAAAGGGCACATTTTTAGACTGTTTATGAAAATAAAATATTCTGTTCTCTTATTCTACAAAAGAAATTAATGTTTTAGGAGTAATTGTATCTATTATACGCACATGAAAGTACGAGGAGTTATGTGAAGAGAAAAAAGAAAAAATATATGAACTTTAAATACTTTTATATATGTGTAGGAGATATATTTCATTATTTCATACAACAAGAAAAATACTAATCATTTTATAAAATTCCCCTTACCAGAAAGATTTATTAAACTTTTTTTACCTCTACAATCTCCCATCTAAATATACCTTCCAGTTTGTTTATTTTACTTTATTTTTTTTAAGTTCAGTTTTTTGTTTTTTTATTCTTCTTAACACGGTATTTATTATAGAGTTGGCAAATCCAGCAGTAAAATAATAATATTAAAGTCCTAAAAGAAAATATTTTGTCTCTAATAATCCAACGAAGTCATAATTTAACATCTAATTTATTTTTAAAAAAAATTATATGTGAATTGATCTGTCATGTCCCACCACTTGTTTTAATGTGCCCTATATATAGACAGATTGTATGGATTGGTAAGTTGAAATACACAACTCTACCAACCCCATCTTGATAGGTTCACAAGTTTATTGGTTAGATTCAATCCATTTTGCCAAGTTAGTATGTGCTTATGTTATTCCTTTTAGCATGGTATTTAACAAAAAATACATTCCAATTGTAACACCATGTTACATACCAGTGCATTATTATTATGTATGATAGTAAGCGTACAATTAAATTGTGGCTAAACTTTTTCTTGCATTATTATTATGTATGATATTAAGCATACAATTAAATTGTGGCTAAACTTTTTCTTTTTAAACGTTGCATATTTTAATGACAATAATTACCATATTCAAATTAAACCAAAACTATAATTGCAATACAGTTACATTGCAGAATAATTAATTCGAGCTTAAATATATTGTACTAGTCTTGTTAGACACTACTATGGGGTTCCCACACTCCCCACAATAATATTTTCATTTTTCAGTAAACTGGGTAGCTTGTTGAGCTCTTTGCTGAAGCGAACTCCTCAGTGAGCACTTTGCTCCAGCTCACTGAAGCGAGCAAATTAATTCCCCAAGTAGTAGCTACTGTCCAGATGCTTTGTTTCCTCGCACTCAACTCACTGAAGCGATGGCAACAACGAGCTTGCTAGCTCAACTGCTCGCTTCAGCGAGCAGTTCCCTACCTCAGCTCAGCTTTTGTCTTGTTTTTAATTAGCTCGTTGGCCTCCTCGTTGAAGCAAGCGTTCCAGCGAGCAGAGCCAGAATTTGAACATATCCTTTTTATTTTATGGCCCATTCCTTATACAATTGGCACACCACTTGTGTACTTGATAGATATGGAATGGCAACCCATAGCCCAACAAACTAGGGTGCTCTTACATTCTCAACAATTTGCACCAATTCATTACACTTTCTTGTCTTTACCTGGTTTACAAGTTATGTATCATTAACTTAACCTTATTGTTTCTTTGACAATCATACCTAATTCATATACATTGCCAACAAAGTAAAAGCAAGGTACATATGTAATGGACTTCAAAACATGCACAATAGGCATCTATGACCTTCCATCATATATGCATGTAGTCCATGATTACATAATGTCCAAGTGCGTCAAATGGCTCAATTACATATATTGGAACTTAGCTACTCAAAATAACTATGATCAAGGTCTTTGGCTCCATCCAACCACATGAGGATATTGTTGGGTGGTTTGCTGATGGTGGGAAAATATAAGTTCTGATAGGGGACTTTCTTCTGTTCTTGCAGAACACAGATTCGTCCCTCAGATCCAACCCAAGTGTGCAAGTGCACGCATCAAGTAATAAAGGGAGTATTAATACCCAAATTATCGTTCCCACGAGGATAGAGTGCTAATTATTGTTTTATCACTGTTTATAAAGAGTGAAAATGAGAAGAAAAGTTAGTAAATGAACTGTCTGGTCAAACGTTCCCTACTGTCTTGACAACGTTCCTCAGGAATAGTAGGTTCAACCTGATGGCAAACTGTTGCTCGCTGCGTTATGTATGTGATCCTTCCTGTTTAGAAGAAGGTGAGATAACAATCATTGGAGTTTTTATAAGTACTAAATAAAATAAAATAAGATTACTAAAACAGAAATAATTATAATCAAGAGACAACAGGGTGGTGGTTAAAATAGTTTAACAGAAGGAACGGATTCACTGCTTCACTCTTAAAGGGGCTGTTTTCTCTGCTCAAGACTTAGTACCTTTTGGCTTTGTCCCAGTTTCTTTTCCTGCCAACTCTGATTCCTCAGCTCATAGTCTAGATGGCTCACAAGTTTCCATATTCCTATGGCTCCCTTGACTCCAACAGGTACTTAGTTCAGAACCTTAAAATGGACGAGTTGGCCCCTTATTCCTAAGGTGACCAGTAGCTTTTTTGCCATGACATCTACCTTCCCCCAATGGCTAAGCTGTCTGAAATCCCTTCCTTATGGAAGTTTCTTTCTCAGTATGTACCCAATTTCCATTGGCGCACAATGAATATAGCTTACTTAGCCAAAGAAATACAAAAAGCTTCGGTCAAGAGTTTTGAAAACAGTTCTTTAAGAGTTTTACAGTTTACCCGTTCCACAGATAGTTCAGCTCATGGCTGATAGTTTAAACATAATTATTCTCAACTGAGATCACATAGACCCGAGATTCAGTCAAGAGATAACGATTGGAACGAAGAGAAAAACACTTATATTAATTTAAAAGACAGTTTACAAAAAGAAACAGAAAATGGAGAAAGATGGGTATTTGCTCGTGAGGAGTCTTGATGGTTGTTTACAGAGAAAGGAAGAGGAGTTGTCGCTTAACTATAGTTACAACTGAAAATTAAACTAAGTTACTAACTACTACTAAGTGATCTCTTCCTTTAGGACTGCAAACCCTCCAGGATTCGATGATGTTTTTGTGTGAGGGAGGTCCTATTTATAGCTGGAAGAGGAATGGCAAGACTGTAATTCTCTTGGAGCTAGTTGCTTGAATGAGGGGACGGGACTGTGGCAGCAGAGTGTGAAGCTTGCGTGAATTGCTGAATAGAACATGATTTGGTGATGATTAGCCGTTGTTTGCAAGCCTTCCTATGTTTTGCTTCTGTTTTCAGCCAATGAGAACTCTTGATTCTCTGCTCTTCACGTTTCCAGCTGCTCAGTTGGTGCACCGCCTTGCTTTTTAGAAGTCTTTAACTCTACGTTACCTGCAAAGTGTACAGAAGCATTAAATGAATGGAGCAGGTGCATTAAATGCGTCTTAGTCTGTTCCCCTTTTAATATATTTTAAAGGAATACGTTACCATCCGTTCCCCCACTGTGTTTTTGTCACAAATGTGTAAAACACGTGATTTTCATGCTGAAGTTGCTCATCAGATGAGGGAACGTATGGTATTTTGCCATCAAAATGGGCTTAGATGAGAACGAATTTACGTCCCATCAGATATCAAAGGAGAGTGATCATAGGCTAAGTCCACCAAAATAAATCATGTTATATCAATGAGCTAGAAAATGTAAGTCATATACATGTTCATCTAACATATACATAGGATATCTCAAAATATATCGTAATCATGCAATCTATTGTGGCCTCCTACCAATAGATGCTTCAACATCATTTGTACCTGAAAAAGGTCCCCAAAATGCGGGGTGAGATAAATATCTCAGTAAACTAGGGGTCCTTGGAGGACTTCTCCACCTCAAAGTTTACTTCAGACAACAAGCAATAAATAGCATAATCATGAATGTATGTATGCATGCAAAGTGTGTAACTAACTGTCCAATATTCTTGCTAGTGCCTCGCATCGTTTATAGAAAACAAACAACAGTGTCCTAGCCATCCCTCGGGGTAATCATACCTTAAACAGGACACTTAAGATAAAATAATCCTAAGGCCAGAGAACAATGTATGAATTATGCAACTGTGCAACATATCGCATGAATTACGCAAGAACGGTCTTGTCACATACACGTGTAAGAATCCCTCTTACACCATATAACAAGCATCACACAACATGCATTATATTCAATCTATTGCACAGCCATATAAACCAAAACCCACACGTGTTTGGTGGAACAGTCAATGGATAAATCCCAAGGTTCGAAAGCTTACTTGTAAAAGCTTTCCACCAAATGCTTGCTCCAAGCATCAAAATTCCACACCAAAGGTTTATTCACAATTCACACCTAATCACAAGGTGAACTTGCAACAGTTGCTAACAAACAATCAAGTTAAATTCCAAGCTAGTGAACATACACCTATTCATAAACACACTAGATAATTCACACCCAATCCATGGAGGTCATGAACTTACCTAGGCTTGAAATCATTCAAGTCTCAAAATCAAGCTCCATTGGCTCCTCCAATGCTTGATCGATTAATGATGCTCCACAAGTCTCAATCCTAGAAACACCATGGACACAATCAATACAACCCATTTGCATTACCTGAGACACAAGCAACATCAACAAATAGGCATGCATAATTTCAAAAATGTGATAGGTGACTCAAATGATTTTCTAAACATATTTTCACCAATTAAATCTCATCCTTAGCATATCTCCCAACATACACTAAGCCTCAATCATACTCCAGTATACCCAATCAACCCACATTCCAACAAAACCCTATCTTTGTATTTTTACATAAAACACAAAGAGGTCAAGGATTCTTACCATAAATAGGTCCATAATGGCTGAAGGAATGTCTTCCAACTCCTAATGAGACAACGCACCACCCCAAGCTCTTTGGACAACTCAAAAACTCCACTTTCTCCAAGGGATTTCTCACTACACAAGGCTTTAGAATGGATTATTGGTTTAGGGTTATGTTCACTCAAGATTTCTAAGCAACTTTGCTTCCAACCGTTTTTGATTTCATCAAGCAACAAGGAACTTAGGTTTTGGGAGCTCAAATCTGCCCATTAATGGTGTTGCCTTCAGTGGTCGAGAATAGTGAGTGTTTGGTGAGGAGAAAGAGTGACTTAAGTGGGTGTTTTAAAATTTTCTCACTCCTTGCTTGGCTCCTCGCTTTAGTGTACTACACCAACGAGCAATTATAACGCTCGTTGAATAGCTCACTTTAGCGAGCTCTCCAGCGAGGAGTGGCTCATAGGGACCTTTTGCATAAAAGCTTAATTTCCCACTTACTCCCACTTGACCATTTTAAAAGTGAGCTCTCTTCGTAAACAACACTCCACATCGATTTAACTAAGTATTCCATTTAATTTATCCACAAGTGCATGATTAACATATAATCTAATTTGATTAAGCCTCTCACTTAATTACTGTACATTATGCATGATTAAATAATTAATCCAATGCAATTAGATAATTTACAATTTAGGGTTATTATACTAATACCCAGACATGTTTATTTTATTAAAAAGCAAATATATATATTGAAAATCAAAGGAAATTGGAAGAGAAACTTATTACTACACGCTGAAGGAACAACCCCTTCCAATCTTATAATTTTGTTATTCAACAAAATAATATCATGCTATTTATTTTGTTATTTTTTAATAAAATAAAATTTTATAATTTCTTTTTTTTTTTCACAATATTCTCTCTTCTCAACTAGCAAACACAATTTTTTTTTTTGATAAAACAAACACATTTTTTTAACTTCTAAACTCTTTCATCGCTATCGCTCTCCTCTCCTCCACCAAATTTCACTATTCTTCTACTCCTTTCTTATTTTTTTAACATCAATTGCTCACCATCGACTCTTATGACTTTTACAGCTGATAGTAAATCCTTATTTTTTGCACATTTTATTATTTTTTGTCTCATTGACAAAATTGTCTCTTTTCAAAACTTTCATTAAAAGTAATATATTGATTGACTTATGGGTGTTGTATGCATCTACATATATTGTTCTTATTTGTTGGGCATGTGTTTTTGAGTGTGATTTTTTTATTTGTTTTTCTTTCTTTATTTAATTATTTTGTATTGGAAAATTCTTTTTATTAGTCTAATTTGGTTGGCTTTCATTTGTTTGGTAGTTGCTTCTTTTGTGTTTAAATATCATGGTTGTTTATTCTTTCAATAAATACTTTTGTGCTCAATATTATACACATGCATGTTTATGTACGCGTGCATATATAAACTTTTAATTTATTTAAAATTTAATTTTATAATTAAAAATCGATAAAATACAATTCAATTCTATTTATTGTTTTGTACTTTTAACAACATAGTTAAATTGTTAATATTTTGAGTGTGTTCAACAATTGCATAAGTTAATTGTAACCTATAATTTATAAAGTGTAATATGTTAATTTTAAAAGGCTTACTAGGTTAAGCCAAACCTTGTAATTTTTTAAAAATAAGTCAAGTAAAGCGTATAATTTTGCTTGTTTCATATTAACAAGTCAAGTCAGACTTGAAATAATTTATACAGACCTAATCTATTTAAGTTAAAGTTTGGCTTGTCACAGTTCATTTACACCTCTAACTATATAGTTACAAGTTCACCTTAAATATTCTTCATTATTATTTAGCTTATCTCTAATTACAACTGTTTTTAGTCACTGCTCGCCTTCTCACTTTATAATTTTCTTTTTGTAGAATTCCTCACTTTAAAGCAATATACTCTAATTTTCTTTCTCACTATAATTTTTTTAGTAGCTTTGTCCAAATTTAACTGCCCGTGCTTATTTTTTTTTCGTCATATAATTTAGGTGAAACTATTTTCTAGTTATGTACTTTTGTATAAGAATTCCTTCTATTTCTGATGTTTTCATTTTTTTTATTATCCTTGGTGAAAATTTCGGGTAATATAGTACACTCATTGCTTCTTAGTGGCACAGAACTGGTATAAGAACCGGCTGATATATTCATAGAAAAAGAAATGATAAAAAGACAAGAACAATTGAGATAAATTTAGATATTAATGATTTTTTTTCCTAATCATGAATGTTATTTTTACACTTGGTTTACATTTTTTTTATAAAAGAAAAATAATAAAATTTTCTCTTTGCAGCAACCAGATCACGATGTCATAGCGAAAAATTAAAAGATTAAAAATAATAGAGTCGTCACCAAAGTTTATTTGGAAAAATATTAGGAAAAATCCCTTTTATTAAAGAAAATTGGTCTTTGAAAACATAAATTGATTCAGAGTCAATTATTGGTAGGGAGGGTGTTAGCTCCCTACGTCGTCCGTTTTAAAAAATGATTACCTTATATTAATTGTAACGGGTTTAATGAAGAAAGAAGACCCACAACCCATGTCAACCAGAAGCGTAAGAGTGACTAACAAACCATCCCACTTGAATGATTTTATTTTGGGCTGAGAATGCCAGATAGCCCAATAGGAGGCACTCTTTTATTGTAATATTGTCTTTAATTACCACCGTTTAGACTTTCAGTCCACATATCCATTAGTTGTATTACAAATAGCCTATGAGGCCAAGAAAAGGATAACAGAAAATTCAGCAATCTCTCTCTCTTGTCTCTCTCAACCCTATCTTCTCCTTGCTTTTACACTGATACAACAAACCCTGTTACATTTGGTGCTTTCATTGTCTAATGGCTGAAAATACCAGACTCAGGGACCTCATAAATCAAGTCACTGCTCATGAACAACAATTATCCACTCTGGAAAGATCCATTGACCACCGTCTAGAAACGTCTGAGCGGTTACACGCGCACCGGTTAGATGAATTCAACCGACAACTTCAAGAGGTGTTCGGGTTACTCCAAAATATGCAGCTCCAAATGACTACGCTGACCGCAAACCCACAACCTGGCATTCTGGGTGCTTCACCCTCACGACCACAACCACCAGCTCGATCCATGAAAATAGATTTTCCCCGCTTTGGATCTGGAGATCCAGGCCCCTGGCTTTTTGCCGTAGACAGGTATTTTCGTTACCATCAGATTCCTGAAATGGACCGACTCGATCTAGTTTGCTTTAATTTGGATATGCCAGCTGCTTGTTGGTTTGAAGCACAGTTTGCTAACGGCCAGCTACCTGATTGGCAATCCTTCGTCCTGGCTATTAATCAACGCTTTGGACCATCAGAATTTGAAGATCCATTGGGATCTCTGGCCAAACTGCAACAATTCGGATCTGTGATTGAGTTTCAAACGGCATTTGAGTTGATAGCACGCAGGGTGACAGATCTGACCCCTGTAATGCGTAAGAGCCTCTTCATCGCGGGCCTGAAACCACAGCTCCGTCGAGCAGTCTTGGTTCATCGACCTATTGACATGACCTCTGCATTTTCTTTTGCAAAAATTTATGAAGATCAATTTGCCGAAGCTCGTGTAGCTAAACCATGGGTCCCACGTACTACTCAGTCCCCACAACCCATAGCAGCTCCACCAATTACTATCGTTTCCCCTTCCAATTATTTTAAACCCAACCCATCCTTACCACCCATACCCATTAAACGATTGTCACCAGCAGAAATGCAAGTTCGCCGTGACAAGAATTTATGCTATAATTGTGATGAGATTTTTGTGCGAGGTCACAAATGCAAAGGCAGAGCCACTCTATTGTACCTGGAAGGAACTGATGATGAACCACCTGATATACCACCAGACCACACGCTTGCCCATACTGTTGAAGAGGTTGAACCACCTTCCCAAGAGGTTCCGCATGAAATTAGTTTTAATGCGTTATTTGGTCACCAATCCTCTAATTCCTTCAGGTTGCAAGGTACAATTTATGGCCAACCAGTCCAACTGTTGATTGATGGAGGTAGTACTCATAACTTTATCACTTCTCGTATGGCTTCTCATTTTCATCTAACTTTACATGTTATCTCCCCTTTTAAGGTTAGGGTTGGAAATGGAGATGCATTATTATGTTCTGCTTCTTGTAATTCTATCCCTGTTAATATTCAATCTCACGTGTTCACCATTGACGTTTATGTTATTGACTTAAAGGGGGCTGATATTGTAATGGGGGTGCAATGGTTATCCACATTGGGACCAATTGTTACAGACTATGCTGCACTAACAATGTCCTTTGTTCACAACAATACACAGGTTTTACTCCAAGGGGCAGTAAACACCCACCCTAGCCACATAAGCTCCTCCCAACTACATAAGCTCATGGTTCATAACTCCGTATCATCCTGTTTGATGTGCTTCACTACTCAATCAGTGGAACACGTAGGCAATAGTGGGCTGAATGACGCTATCCCAGGCTTAAGTCAGCTACTCCATGAATTTGCTGATGTGTTTTTAGAACCAACCTCTCTTCCACCCGACAGAGAGTATAATCATCACATACACTTACTGCCCAATTCCAAGCCTGTGCAAGTTCGTCCTTATCGCTATCCTCATTGTCAAAAGAATGAGATTGAGAAGTTTGTGACTGATATGCTGAAAACGGGGGTGATTCAGAACAGCCGCTCTGCCTTCAGTTCACCAGTACTACTAGTTAAAAAGAAAGATGGCACGTGGCGTTTCTGTGTGGACTACCGAGCTCTTAATGCAATCACGGTGCAAGACAAGTTCCCCATCCCCACCATAGATGAGCTGTTAGATGAGTTACATGGAGCCACTATTTTTTCCAAGTTGGACTTACGCTCCAGTTACCATCAGGTCAGAATGCACTCGGATGATGTGCACAAAACAACATTTCGCACACACCATGGTCACTTTGAATTTCTTGTAATGCCATTTGGTTTATCTAACGCCCCATCTACATTTCAGGCCACCATGAATACCATCTTCGCAGCATACTTACGGAGATTTGTAGTCATTTTTTTTATGACATTCTAATTTACAGCTCCTCCCCAGCTCAACACATCGAACATTTGTTGGCGGTTTTAAGCACCTTACGGACTCACTCCTTATTTGCAAAACAAGAAAAGTGTTCCTTCGGCCGTAGGGAAATTCCTTATTTGGGCCATATAATCAAAGGAGACGGAGTTGCCTCTGATCCAGACAAATTACAGGCCATTGTTGATTGGCCCATTCCCTCTAACACCACACATGTGCGAGCTTTTTTGGGCATTTCAGGGTATTACAAAAAATTTATCCAGAAATACGCCTATATTGCAAGTCCCCTCACTGATTTATTATCCTGAACGGGTTTTAGTTGGACGCCTGAAGCTGACAGAGCCTTCCGTGAGCTTAAAAACTGCCTTATCACTGCTCCCATTCTGGTGTTACCGGACTTTTCGCAGCCGTTAGTCGTTGAAATCGATGCTTCCGGGGTTGGCATAGGTGCCGTACTATTACAGAGTGAAAAACCTATAGCCTTTTACAGCCGCAAGCTCTCTCCGGCAATGCAACGACAGTCGATTTACGTATGCGAAATGTTTGCAATTACATCAGCCATCAGTAAATGGCGTCAGTATCTCATTGGATCCCCATTTACGATCTGCACTGATCATAGAATCTTGCACAACTTAATGGGTCAAGTCATACAAACCCCTGAGCAACAACAATTTTTGTCAAAATTGTTGGGCTTCAATTATACCATTGTTTACAAGACCGGAAAGACCAACACAGTGGCCGACGGTCTCTCACGAATACCTACGGGGGAAGTCCACCATCAACCTCCCAGTGCATGGCCATGTCTGGCCCAGTACTGAATCATACAAATGTTTTACAGTCCGAGTACAAAAAATATCCCTACACTACTGTCCTTTTACAAGAAATTCAGAAAGCTCCTAATTCTATGCCTGACTGGAGACTCCGCAATGGGTTGCTCTTCCATCGTCATCGCATCTATATTCCAGCACAATCCTCACTGATTGCTATCATACTTCATGAGTACCATGCGTCGGTTCAAGGTGGACACTCAGGGATCCAAGCTACCCTGCAAAGAATCACTAGAAATTTCACTTGGAAGGGGATACGCAAGGACATCAAAAATTACATACAGCAATGTGAAATTTGTCAGAAATTGAAACCGCCCAACCACTCCCCTTTTGGACTACTCCAACCATTACAAATACCAGAGACATTATGGGCTCACCTGAGCATGGACTTTATCACACACTTGCCTATGTCGGCTGGGTTCACGGCTGTCATGGTCGTTGTTGATCGGTTTTCAAAGGCAGCTCATTTCATTCCCCTACCCACACATTACTCCGCGTCCAAAGTCGCTCAGTTGATTTGGGATTTTGTGGGCAAGCTCCATGGTTTGCCGGAGTCCATCGTGTCTGACCGTGACCCAATCTTCCTCAGCGATTTTTGGCGCTCACTGTTCAAGCTGTAAGGCACAAAACTCCATTTTAGTTCCAGTTATCACCCACAGTCAAATGGCCAAACAGAGAGAGTTAATAGGTGCTTAGAAAATTACCTCCGAGCTTTTTCACACAGTCACCCTTCGTCCTGGTCCAAATTTCTCAGCTTGGCAGATGACCATTACAACACGTCCTTTCACTCGTCAACAGGGATCACACCATACCAAGCTATGTTCGGAAGAACCCCACCGAACCTGTTGGCCTACTGTCTCGGATCTTCCGCTAATGAAGCTGTTGATTCCACCCTCAGCGACATAATGTCTCTCATGCAAACATTAAAAGAAAATTTGGTCCGATCCCAACAAGTGATGAAAGCTCAAGCGGATAAAAAAAGAAAAGTTTGGAACTTTACCGTAGGGGATCTGGTACTCGTCCGTCTACAGCCGTACAGGCAACTGTCCGTGAGTCGCAGGTCATCACAGAAATTGGCCTTGAGGTACTACGGCCCGTTCGTAGTAGAAGAACGAGTGGGCTCGGTGGCGTATCGCCTTCAACTACCTTCAACAGCACGGATCCACCCAGTGTTTCACGTGTCCTTACTCCGGCCATTCCGATCAACTCAACCCTTCAAGATCCATGCTTTCCCACCCACAACAGCGGAAAACCCTCTTAAGCACACACCTTTGGCTATCGTTGGGTCTAGGAATATTTGGAGGAGAGGTGTCTTAGTTCCTCATATTTTAGTCCAATGGTCAGATCTACCACCAGAGGAATCGACATGGGAAGACGAATCAGAGTTATCTGTGACAGACCTTCCTCACAACAAAGGGGACGAATATGGGCGGAACTCTAACCTTGGCCACTCAGAGCGAAAGGAAACACAGAACCAGACGCGCAACCATGGAGAGAGCGCAGTCGTAACAGGGGAAACAAAGAAATCAGAGGGAGACACTACAAGCTTTGAAAATGAACACTATGACCCTAAGCTTCACGCAACCCCACTTTTAGCTGACAAAGCCTGCTCCTCGTCAAGTCCCCAGTTCCCACATTCAACGGCTAAGATACAAGCCCCTATGTCGATGCAATCCTCACCATCTGTTCATAGTGGATCACAGCTGGCAGCCAACGACTCTCAAAATCCAACGCATCAGATTGCATTGGTTTCAAACAAAGCAGCTCCACCGTCCAAAGTGTGCTCCGCCTATCCTCCACTACCAGCTACTCAATCGTTGCCACCCTTTAGCCCCACTGTTGGGCCACACGCTATGTTAGTTCCTTCACAGCAGCCCACGTTTGCTCCAAAACTCAGCCTTGAGGACAAGTCTGTTGTGGGAGGGCGGAGTGATGTAACGGGTTTAATGAAGAAAGAAGACCCACAACCCATGTCAACCAGAAGCGGAAGAGTGACTAACAAACCATCCCACTTGAATGATTTTATTTTGGGCTGAGAATGCCAGATAGCCCAATAGGAGGCACTCTTTTATTGTAATATTGTCTTTAATTACCACCGTTTAGACTTTCAGTCCACATATCCATTAGTTGTATTACAAATAGCCTATGAGGCCAAGAAAAGGATAACAGAAAATTCAACAATCTCTCTCTCTTGTCTCTCTCTCAACCCTATCTTCTCCTTGCTTTTACACTGATACAACGAACCCTGTTACATTAATTGTGCAATTATTGATAAAATTTTAAATATTTAATTCATCCTAAAGAATTAAAAAAAATTGATTAAAGAAAATTTATTTTTATGCTTGACAGGAAGGGTCTCGCTCCAACCTCTCCCTCGGTGTAATAGAAAACTCAAAGCTACGTCGTTCTGTAAAAAAATATTTGTTTGTTGTTTAATTTTAATTTTAATTTTTGAAATTAACTCTTAGAAAGATCATTAATTATTGAAAAAAAAGAATCCATCGTTGCTCAAAATTTAAAGGCAACACGGCTACATGTAAATTCTTATTAAGGTTACAACACTTGAGGATGGTGAACCATACAATCAACGTTGTAAATTGTTTCTAGGATATTTCAGAATAAATCCATTAGAAAGATAATTTTGATTTTTTTTTGAAATCATGGAAGAGAATATTTTATTTAGAAAATGAATCTATATTGCAGGGGTATAAGATAACACAGCTATACATGTACCCTTACGAAAGACACAACACTTAAGAATAGCGAGCCATATAATGAATGTTACACATCGTTGCGTAGATATTTTAGAAAATATATATTGGATAGATAACTTTATTTCGGAATCTTGAGAGAAAATATTTTATTTAAAAAATGATTCCATATTGCACAGGATATAAAATAATATAGCTATACGTGTACTTATATAATATTTACAACACTTGAGGATGAATAATTATACAATCAATGTGTAAATCACTGCGTGGATTGAAAAAATTTCATTGTTCATTTATATTTTGAAAATATTTGATCACACTGGCAAAAATATATCACGAAGACAAACAAGCAAAGCGTAATAAACAGACTATAAATTATTTTTCGTTTCTTTGTGTTTTTATTTTATTTTATTTTATTATTATTACTTTTATTATTATTTTGTAATTTCATAAATAAAAAGAACACCTAAACAATGTAAGCAGGATCCTAAACAAAATATAAGGAGGAACGTAAACTTATGCTAGTATTCTTTTCCGAGGTAGGATATTCCTACTACCTATTTTTTCTACTACCACTTTAATCACCATTGGATTCAAAAGTTTTTTTTTTCTCTCTCTTCATTCAACTTTTCCTTTAATCAAATGGTGATTAGAGTGGTAGTGAAGTGGTAGTAGAAAAAATAGGTAGTTAGAATATCCTAGCTCTTCTTTTCCTTTCAAATTTGTTTTATTCTTTGACTTCTTAATTTTTAGAAATTTTACACTCAAGTTTATTTTTACCTAAACAAACTATACTTGACCAAATTTAAAGAAAAAAACAAAAGAAACCGATCAATTCACAGTGCTCTTCTTTTCAAATTTTCTTTTCTCTTTTTTTTTATTCAAAATGATTTAATTCCATCAAATCAAAAAGAAAAAAACACAAGGCTAACCCAAAGGTGTAACTCATTTGGTAAGTGGATTGAGCTCAAAGGGTCAGACTCCTGTGGCCGATGAGGTCACATGTCCGACGCCTAAGAGAGTCACTTTGGGGCAAGTGGTGATAACCCTCGCATTCCAAGCTAAAAAAAAATGCAAGGCTAGTTATGTAGTTATGTTAGAGTCAAGGATATAACTGAGCTCTTCATTGCAATATTCCTGCACAATTATTAAATTATTAAACTTTTCAAGGGTTCGATGTTTGTCATTTTAAATGATATAAATTATGTCATTTTACGAGAGAGATAGACACAGAAAAATAGAAATCATGAGAGAGAGAGAAAGTGGGTGATTTATTTTAATTTAAAATTTAAATAAATTTTTTTTGCTGTGTCTCTCTCTCTCTCTAAAAGAACAGAGTGTTATGTCATTTAAAATGACAAACACTTTTCTCCTCTTTATTCAAATGCCATTTTATTTCTTTTCTTTTCTCAGAGGAAGAAAATTTTACATGGTTGGAAACTTGTTTGCTGGTTCTATTTGAGTTGGAACTATATATAAAATACAGTTACAATTATGTGGTGGGAATTTAATATTGTTAATTACCAAGAGACAAAAAGTATTCATTGTAATCCTTGTGTCAACTACACGAAGGAGATTTCATTTATATATTAAACCAAATAAGAAATACAACGACATATACACAATGTGGGACTTCTATACTATTTACAGCAACACTCACCCTCAAGCTGGAGCATATAGATCGTATGCACCAAGCTTGTTACATATCTGGTCTATCATAGGTCCTCTCAAAGACTTAGTGAATACATCAGCTAATTGATCATTGGAGTTGACAAAACGAGTGACTATATCTCCTGAGAGAACCTTTTCTCTAAGGAGATGACAATCTATCTCAATGTGCTTAGTCCTTTCATGAAACACTGGATTTGAAGCAATATGCAAAGCAGCTTGATTATCACAAATGAGAGATACTGGGCCAGTGTCTCCAAACTTGAGCTCTTTCAGTAGTTGTTTTAACCAGATGAGTTCACGGGTAGCTGTGGCCATGGAGCGATATTCTGCTTCAGCACTTGATCTAGCAACTACACTTTGTTTCTTAGTTCTCCAGGAAATCAAGTTATCTCTAACGAATACACAATACCCAGAGGTGGATCTTCTATCAATAGGAGAAGCTGCCCAATCAGCATCTGAGTATCCTACAACTCTGGTATGACCTTTGTTTTCATAGAGAAGACCTTTGCCAGGAGCAGTCTTAATGTACTTGAGGATACAAATTACTGCATTCCAGTGATCTTCACAGGGAGAATTCAAGAACTGACTTACTACACTGACTGCAAAGGAAATGTCTGGTCGAGTAACTGTGAGATAGTTTATTTTCCCAACCAATCTTCTATACCTTTCTCGATCAGAAAATAGCTCCCCATGATTTGGCAAAAGCTTGACATTTGGATCCATAGGAGTATCGACGGGCTTAGCATTCAACAGTGTTGTCTCCTCAAGAATATCCATAGCATATTTTCTCTGTGATAGTACAATGCCATCTTTGGATTGGGCCACTTCTATCCCTAAGAAATATCGGAGTCTTCCAAGGTCCTTTGTTTGAAAATGATGGCACAAATGTTGTTTTATCTGAGTTATGCCATGAGTATCATTACCTGTAATGACGATATCATCAACATATACTACCAAATAAATAGAACCTGAATCAGAGTGTCTATAAAAGACTGAGTGATCAGTCTCACTTCGAGTCATGCCAAACTGCTGTACAACAGTGTTAAACCTTCCAAACCAAGCCCGAGGAGACTGCTTGAGACCATACAAGGATTTCTAGAGACGACAAACTAGGTTAGACTCCCCCTGAGCAACAAACCCATGAGGTTGCTCCATATAAACCTTTTCCCGCAGATCACCATGGAGGAAAGCATTCTTTATGTCCAGCTGATACATAGGCCAGTGATGAATGGTTGCCATAGTAATAAAGAGGCGAACAAAAGTCATTTTCGCCACGGGAGAAAATGTGTCACCATAGTCAAAGCCAAATACTGAGTATAACCTTTAGCCACCAAGCGGGCCTTGAGACGGTCCACCTGACTATCAGGACCAACTTTAACCGTGTATATCCATCGACAGCCAACAACAGACTTCCCGGAGGGAAGGGGAAACAGATCCCAGGTACCACTGCTCTGAAGTGCACTCATCTCATCAATCATGGCCTGTCGCCATCCAGAATATGATAACGCCTCACCTGTAGTCTTAGGAACAGATACAGAAGAAAGAGAAGAGAGGCAAGCAAAATGGGATGGTGAAAGACGATGATAACTCAAATTTATTAAATACCTGAGAGGGGGACGAGAATCACGAGTACCTTTTTGGAGTGCAATAGGTACATCAATGTCAAACGGAAGGATCAGAGCTGCCGGAGGAGATGATGAAGGAAGTGAGACCGCAGGAGCCTCAGTAACAATAGGGGCAGGATCTTGGGGGGCAGGGTCCTGGGGAACAGGTGGACGTTGCTGACGATGATAGACCTAGAGGGGGGAACAGGGACGGGAACATGGACGGGGACATCTAAAGAAGGAGATGGTGAAGGTATATATTAAACTGAAACAGGGGGTAAAGGTAGCTGAGTAGCAACAGAATCACTGGGAAAGGAGGAGGAGTCAAAGAATGGGATAGACTCAAAGAATGTAACATCCGCCGAGACAAAGTAACGACGAAGACTGGGAGAGTAACAACGATAACCTTTTTGTGAGCGAGGGTAACCCAGGAAAATACATTTATGTGACTTAGCAGATAACTTGTCAAGACCAGGACTGAGATTGTGGACAAAACAAGTAGAACCAAATATGTGAGGCGTGAGTGGGTACAAAGGTTGATGGGGAAATAACACAGAATGTGGTACCTGGTTATTAAGTACGGAGGAAGGCATGCGATTAATGAGAAAACAAGCTGTGAGGACAGCATCGCCCCAATACTGGAAGGGGATATGACCATGTAACAAAAGTGTCCGAGTAGTCTCAATTAGGTGACGGTTCTTGCGTTCAGCAACTCCATTTTGTTGAGGGGTGTGTGAACATGATGTCTGGTGAAGGATGCCGTGAGATGCAAAGAAGGTTTGAAACTGATGAGACAAATATTCACGAGCATTATCACTTCGAAAAATGCGAATCGAAACACCAAATTGAGTAAGGATTTCATTAAAGAACTTGTTGAAAATAGAAAACAATTCAGACCGATTTTTCATTAAAAATAACCAAGTACATCGAGAATAATCATCAATGAAAGTTACAAAATATATGTACCCTATAATGGAAACGGTACGACTAGGACCCCAAATATCTGAATGAACTAAAGCAAAAGGAGGCGAAGACCGACGACTGACACGATCGGGAAACGAACTACGAATGTGCTTCCTTAACTGACATGACTCACAAGACAAACTAGATAAATTTGAGAAACGTGGGACCATCTTCTAGAGCTTAGCAAGACTTGGATGACCCAACTGAGCGTGGATAGTAAGCGGAGAATCCACAACAGAGCACACTGGGACAGAAGTTGAAAGCTGATAAAGGCCATTGGACTCAGATCTGACGCCAATTGTCCTCCTCGAGCTCCGATCCTGCAAAATGACAGACTCTTTAGTGAAAGAAATAATACAGTCAAGGGATTAAGTCAAGCGACTAATGAAAATAAGGTTGAAAGGAGAAAGAGGAACATAAAGCACATTCTTAATGGGAATAGAAGGAAAAAGGAGAACAATGCCAATCCCTTGAAACTGAACCAGTGACCCATTAGCCATAGTGATACTGGGCAGGGGACCAGACGTACAGAGAGAGGTAAATAAAGACTTATTACCAGAAATATGGTCAGATGCACCAGAATCGAGAATCCATGGACCAAGAGAGGGCAAGTGAGAAACACCAACAAATGAATTACCCGTGTGTGCACCAGAGGTAATGATACCAGG
>NW_026896800.1:0-10716 GCF_033153095.1 Gastrolobium bilobum | reverse complement strand
CGTGCTGGTCCATCGATCTATTTACAAAAACAATTATATTACAATTACAAAATTATAATATGTAAAAACTAAATTCTAATTATTAAGAAATAATTAAATATCAAACATCTGGACAATATTCTATAATTCATAAATAAATATTAATTAATAAAAAATTACAACATTAATATACATAGAAAAATGTGCATAATTAAATATTACTTAATTTTATTAAATAATGCATAAATAATATCACACAATTAATGTTATTAAAAAATTAATATGATACAATTACTAATGCTTCTAACCTAAGTTTTCTATCCTAAATAAATTTACATTCTCAATTAATATTGTATAATAATGGGTAATCAATAAATAATATCACACAATTAATATTTAACACTATATTTTCAACTTATAAATAAATATATTTAATATTTTTTTTTGGTAAACAAAAGGCCTAAGCCCAACAAACAAACAGACAAAACAAACTAAAACCTACAAACTACTGTCCTAAATCTACCGACAACAGTTAAATCACCAAACAACAGATTCTGAATGCCAGGAGGAGGATCACGCCAAATTTTAAACGGAATGTGATCTTCCAAATCCAGAATATAATTTTCCATCCAATCAGCACAAACATTCCCTTCCCTATACGTATGCAAGAGTTTAACGGACCATCATCTGTTTAACCATGTCCGTATTCGAGCTATCAAATGACACTCACGGACTGCTGCACCATTCATGGTAAGCACAATGATCACACTGGATGAATCACTTTCGATAATTATGTTGCGATTCCCCTTTCTCCAAGCCAACTCCAAACCCCGAAGAACACCCCACAACTCAGCTTTGAAAGAGGAACAAGAACCCTATCTATAAGAAAACCCCCCAACCACCTCCCTTTGGCATTACGAATCAAACCACCACAAGCAGCTAGATTAGAACTACCTCTTGCTACTCCATCCGTATTAATCTTCACTGCATCACTACTTGGGAATTGCCAGGCAACATCAATTTGCATCGAAGTTTTTTGAGACATATTACCAAGAGCATGCCTCCAAGCATCGTGAATGTTCCTCACAAGCTCGCCAATGATCGTCTTTCTCACGTTCATATTCGGCAGGGCAGTACCATGCACCAAACCATTCCTCCAGTTCCAATTTTTCCAACAGATGACGAAGAACAGCGACAGCCATCCATCGTCCCCTCCAGTCACAACCATATTGATATTGAATATTAACCACTGATCGAAATCTTCCAGAAAAAAATTGCCTAACCTATCAGGATGCACAAAATGAAGCCATATAGGTTTAACCTCACTGCAATCTCGGAGAGCATGCAACATAGTTTCACTATCCTTTAGACAAATTGGACAGATATCATTACCGTTTCCCCAAGAAGCAGTATAACTTCTATTAAGCAACTTACCATGAAGGACCTTCCACATAAAGATTTTAATTTTCTCAGGTCCTTTCCACTTCCACAATCGACTCCACCTGTCAGACAAGTTATCAACGTTAAGATTATGCCCAGCAAGTACCCTGTAAATATCTTTAATCGTAATGATACTAGCACCCTCCAAATCCCATAGCTTGATATCTGCACCGTCGTCAGCAGCTGGTGGCAATGTCCCAAGGAAAATATTTATTATATTTGTAGGAAACCAACGATCTAAGGTATCAAAATCCCACTCACCATCTTGTTTAAACAAGTCAGCCACACGAAGCTCATTGTTGAAGTTGGAAACAGTGGTAAAAGCTAGATCATGAAGAGGCTAGTCCCAAGTTAACCATTTATCAGACCAGAAGGCAGTATCTCTTCCATCTCCAATCTCCCATTTAAGTCTCCCCTCCATATCCTTCCAAATTCTACACATGTTCCTCCACAAGGACGAATCCCCATCACGAGTCATGAAGCCAGCACCTCTCCTGTTCCCTCATTCATTTTTCGCTTTCAAAACAGAAACCCACAACTGATCAGGTTTGTTTGCAAAATTCCAAACCCTTTTAGCAAGTAATACGTCATTCATGAGCGTTAAATTTTTAAGACCGAGACGCCCCACTTCCTTTGGCTGCGTTACAGTGCTCCAGTTAATAAGATGATGAGCTCGTTTACCCTCCTTATCACCCCAAATAAAATTTCTCTGCATTCTCTCAATATCGTGACAAACCGACACTGGAATCTTACAACTTTGCATCTGAAAATAAGGCATAGAAGCCAAAACCGACTGAGATAGAGTAATTCTGCCAGCCTGTGAGAGAGTTTGTTGATTCCAGACATTCAGCTTCTCCCCTTATCCTGTCTATTATACCTGCATATAACTCCTTAGAAGCTCTACCATGCTGCATCATAGAACCTAAGGCTTTGTTTGGGAGTTTGGAGGGGAAGGGAAGGAAGGGGATCCAAGGGGGAGGGAGGGGAAGGAAGAGGAGGAAATTGGAGGGTTTCTCCTTCCCTTGTTTGGGAGTAAAAAAAAAGGGATGGGAGGATAATGGAGGGTCAATGAGATATTTTTACCATTTTACCCTTTTTTAGAATTAATATAATTATTATACTTTACAAATTAAATTAAATTAAATTTAAAATTTCTAAAAAAATTATTTATGCACTTTTCACAACACCAAAAAAGATTATATTTTTGATGAAATTTCTACGTTGCAAACGATGAATCGTCGGAATACTTTTCGTCGAAAAGCGACGGAATTTTTCAACCGATGAAATTTTTTACAAAAATAATCAAAAGTTTTGTTGAAAATGATTTCCTCCATCTGATGCTTTAAACATAAAAGAATTCTTTCAAACATTTTGACGGAACATTTTTCGTTCAAAATTTCGATGGAAATGTGTTTTGATGAAAATTTAGACAGAAATTGTTTTGTTAGAAATTTTGAGGGAAAAGTTTCATTCAAACTTTCAACGAAATTTAGATTTTGTAAAGAATTTTGACAGAATATTTTTTCCGTCAAAATATTTTCCGTCAAAAATTTTTACGAAATAATTTTTTGTTGAAATTTTTTGACAGAAATGTGTTCCGTTGAAAATTTTGATTGAAATATTTTTTATCAAAAAATTTGACGGAAATATTTTTCGTCGAAAATTTTCGTGGGAAATATATTTCGTTAAAAATTTTGACAAAAATTTTTTTTGCCAAAAATTTTAACGAAAATATTTCCGTCGAAAACTTTCGGTCAAATTTAAATTGTGTTAAGAATTTTGATGACATTTTTTTCGTCAACAATTTTCGATAGAAATGTGTTTCGTTAAAAATTTTGATGGAAATATTTTTCGTCAAAAATTTCGATGAATATCTTTTTTTGTGAAATATTTTGGAAAACTTTAGATTGCGTAAAGAATTTTAACAAAAAAAAAAATTCATCAAATTTTTTTACATAAATAACTTTTGTCACAAATTTTGATGGAAATATTTTTCGCAAAATTTCGATGGAAATATTTTCCGTAAAAAATTTTGACGTAATTGTTTTACGTCAAAACTTTTTGATGGAAATGTGTTTCATCAAAATTTTGGACGAAAATATTTTCGTTAAAAGTTTCGACAGAATTTAGATTCTATCAATAATTTTGACTGGATTTTTTTTTTCGTACAAGATTTATGTTAGTGATTGTGGCAAAATCTGGTTCCGTCTCTAATTTTGTCTTTAGTTTTGACGAAAAATTTTTGACGTATATGATTTTCATCAAAAATTTCATCACTAACTTTTATGAAATATTTTTCGTCAATAAATTCTGTCGGTATTTGAGACTTTTCTAATAATATCGCATTTAAAAATGATTCACAATTATGTAGTTTTAACATTTTAATGCTAAGGGTAAAAAAATGATATTTAACAGTTTTCCCCTCAAACCCTCCAAATTGGGGGAACAGGAGAGGTTTAGTAAAATTCTTCAAACTCTTCCCCTCCTTTTCTTAAACTCACAAACAAGGGAAGGGCTTTCTAAAACCCTCCATTCTCTTTCCTTCCCCTCCTAAAACCAACTCCCAAACAAAGCCTAAGTATCTACCCATATTCTTCACGTGTTTGAAACCACTTTTATGCATAATTGTTGATATTACTTCAGCACTGACATTCTTGGAGAAAAAACACTTGTTTTGTCAACACTGAGCTTCTGACCTGACACCTCCTCAAAAAGATTGAGATATTTCAATAACAGGTCAATTTGATCCTCCTTAGCCTCCATAAAAATCATCAAATCATCCGCGAATGCAATGTGAGAAATGGTTGGGCCATCTTTACCAATCCGAATGGGCTTCCAAAGACCTCCACTCACAGCTGTATTAATGGTGTGAGTTAACTTCTCCAAGGCAATGACAAATAGGTACGGAGATAGAGGATCACCCTGCCAAATACCTCGAGAAGGACTAAAATATTCCTTCTTGCTTCCATTTCACATGACGTTTATCTTTGGTGTTTGAACACACTTCATGATAAGATTAATGAGCTGCATAGGAAACTGAATTTCCTCCAAAATCTTCCTCAAAAAATTCCAAGATATCCTGTCATAAGCTTTAACCAAATCTATCTTCACTGCCATAAAACCCCTTTTATTTTTAATTTTGTGCATTGAGTGTACCAGTTCTTGAATATCCTGAATTTGCCTACGGGGAACAAAACTAACCTGAGATGGAGAGATGAGCATTTCCATGACAGGCTTCAAACGCTGGACAATCACTTTAGACAACAACTTATATAAAACTGGACAGAGAGAAATTGGCCTGAACTGAGATATACAATCTGGATTTTTAATCTTGGGAATCAGGAGCAAAAGGGTGGTATTGATCTCTTCCACCAAATCCGGATTTAACCAAAACTTAGTTACGGCTGTAAAAACCTGATCTTTCACATTGTTCCATGGCCTTTGGAAAAAGAGGGCAGGAAAACCATCTGAACCCGGAGCTTCGAAAGCATTTATACTCTTCATTAGGTTTGAAACCTCAGCAATACTAGGAGCCTTAATCATATCATTCATGATATACTGAGACAACCTTATCCATTGATTCGAAAAAGATATCCATCTGCGCTCCTCAACCTCCTCCTCAAAAAGCTTTTTGTAAAACCTGCAAACCAACCCCTTTAACTCATCCGAATTCTCAATCCAAATATTACGTCATTTTTCAATCGAGTAATTTTATTATTGCTTCTTCGAATAACAGTCTTCAAGTGATAAAATCGAGTGTTCTTATCTCCATCAACAATCCAATTATGCCTAGATTTTTGGAACCACAACATCTCCTCCTCCTCAAGAACTAAGTCCAAACTGTGTTGTAAATTTAACTCCAACTCCTGTAGATTCTGACTATCCGAACCGGACCTTTGCAGCTGGACTGAAGCAATATCTCTAAGTAAACTATTCTTCCTCTTACCAATGTTCCCATACACCTCCTTATTCCACCTTTTCAAATGAGGAACAAAACTACTAAGAATCCTACTACAATCTTCATTCTTATCCCATTTCTCCAACATCAGATCATTAAAATTGGAGTGATCCAACCACGAAGCAATAAACCGAAATGGTCTATCTTTCCAGTGGATGTTTTGGGGCTTGAGACTAACCAGCAAAGGATTATGGTCCGAATGAAGTCTGGAAAACACCCTCACTTCAGCATCTTCGAAGCAAGTTCTCCACTGAATATTGACAACAACTCTATCAAGCTTTTTATACACCCTTTCCAGATGATTCCACTTCGGTCCTTGCCAGGTGAATATCGGGCCAGAACAACTTAGATCATCCACCAAACAATCATTTAAAAAATCAGAAAATCTACCACACTTAGCAACGTTAGGTTGTGACCTGCATCTCTTCTCCCCGATGCTTTTGATATCATTAAAATCACCAGCTATGATCCAAGGAACAGTAATATTTTGACTTAACTGCTTGACCTCCTCCCACATTTCATGCCTCAGCTTCACGAGGACTTCCGTAAACAGCTGTGCACAAGAAACTATGACCATCACGAATCTTCATATTCATATGCATGAACTGATTCGACTGTGATAGTAATTGCACCTTCGCTCGCTTACCATATATAAGAACCTAGATGCCACCCGAATAACCAATCGCTTCTTGGAAAAGAGCAGAATCAAACTTTAATTTCTTAAGTAATCTGCTACTGTTCGAGCTACCAGTTCGAGTTTCTAAGAGAATAACTATACAAATATCATGTTTATCAACCAACATTTTCAGAATTCGACCAAGAGAAGGCTTGGACGCACCTCTACAGTTCCAAAAGAGAACTGACATTAAGAACTTTTAGTAGAGTTTACAGGATGAAATTGCACCTGTGACAAACGACCAGTATAACTTCTTCCCACTCCTCGTTGAGAAACACTACCTTTAGGCTTGCCACTGTTATCCTTTGGCAATTTTGATCGAGAATCAGGTGGTTTCAGGATTTGCACTCGGCCAGGGCCCTCCACATGAGACTTCTCTACGTTGAGCTGCATAACCGGAATACTGCATTGTAAGTCCGAACTAGAAACAGTCTCCACATGATCCTTCTTGGCATCCTCTTTCATTTGATCAAAAACAGGATTCAATCTCACTTTTACTGCATTATGGATTCTCCGAAGAACCTCTGTCTGATCAATCGGCTCTATCACATCCTCTTCATCATACTTCATGATGTCATCCCAGACTAAATTAAACGCATTCTTTGTTTCCACCAGTCTCACCCCAGCATTCGAAACACGCCTTTTATGTGTGCTTAATACCAGGCTTTTGTCCCCTGCACTGATATTATTCGATAACTCCTTAACCTCATCCTCATGCTGCGTATTATCTCTTGAGTTCTCTACTTGCTCCCTTAACTCTTCCTTTGGATCAGAATTGCTCTTACTGATATCCCCTCTTATCTCATTTCCCACTCCACCCTCTCGTCTAACAGTAGCCACCCTTCCTTTTTTAGTTATCGTGACCACCATCCAAGAACCATAGCCATCTTGGACCTCCTCCTCCGCTGCTGTTACCCCCTTTTCCTTTATTACAGCATCATCAACAACCATTTCTCCATCACCTTCAGCCGGATCATTTGACTCAGAAAGTTGCTTATAAAATTTTGATCGATGGCCATATTTGCCACACGAGTAGCAAATTAAATGTAGCCCTTCATACTCCACTTTTTTATAACGCCCTTCAATCAAATATTCTGCTTTTAAAGGTTTTCCAAGATCTATCTCAACACATATTCGCGCAAATTTGCCCCTAGCAAGGTTAGTAGTCGCGGCATCCAACCGAATAAACTTACCAATCCAATCTCCAACATTTTTAATCAAAGGAGTGTTCACATATTGAATAGGAAACCCAGGCAACCTCACCCATGCTGTAATCTTGTTAATTGCCGATTGAAAAACATTGAAATTCGGTTCCCATGACCTTATTGCCAAATAATGATCAAAAATAATCCATGGGCCACCTGATAAAACATGCTCCATATCAGTCTTCTTTTCAAAACGAACGAGATAGAAATCATTCTCTATATCTGTGACGAAAATATGACCATATCGTGCCCACATGCTCTCCAATCTTTTCCTCAGAAAATTAATGGAAAGCTTCTTCCCCATCAGCTTTACAATAAGTGATTGTTTCCAAGGCTGCCACGCCTTTTTTTTAAACTGATTCGATAATTTAAAATTTGGTTTCCCATCCTCACGGATCTCCAGCGTGACTTCTGATTGAAGCTCTCCATCCTCGTTTCCATTTCGGTTAACTTCATCCCCTTGTGCAGCTCGATCTGCTCCATCTAACAACATCTTGTCCGCCCCTTCCAGATTTGTTTCTTCATCTACATCACATTCCCCGTTATGTCTCATGAAGATTTCTTTAAAGCTTAATTGCCCATCCATCCATGCCTCCTCCCTCAGAACAAGCGATTGATCATTAGAGAATTGTCCCTCTCCCTTGTACTTTTTTTTGCTTCTTTGAAGGTTATCGACTTCATCAGGTGCAAGATTACGTACGTTGATCGGCTGCATGGGGGAAATCCCAAGGAAACCCTAGCACAATAAATATATTTAATATTATATAACTACATAATGTCATTTAATTTAATATTGTTAAGAATTGCATAATAAAAAAATATTAAATACCAAAATTTAACAACATTAATCTACAAAATTTTGTAACCTATTTTGCAACCCTATAACTAAATAATGTTTTCTAATTTAATATTATTAAATCTTGCATAATCAAAAAATTATTAAATACAATTAAAAACATTAAAATAAAATTTTTCTAAACTACATTTCAACCTAGAACTAAATATAATATAAAGAATAATTTATTCAATACAAATTTTAACAACATTAATATACAATTTTTCCTACCCTACGGTACCAACCAATAGCTAAATATCGTGGCACAATTAATATTAGTAATTAATGCCTAATTACCAATTATTAATTACTAAATTTAACAACATTAACATAAATATTTTATAAACTAGTTTAAATTCTTTATATAATATCAAACAATTAATATTATTCATTAATACATTAATATAAATATAAAAACCTAACAACACTAATATTAAATCATACATTCATAACAAACGAATCTATCCTATTGTCACAATTGTCTTCTAATCTAAGGTTTCATGCTAAAAATAATTATTAACAACATTTAAATACAATACACAAAGCTATAAAAAAATAACTACATAAAATACTAACCTTTAATGTAGAGAGAGAAACACAATGAGAGAGGAAGAGAAAATGTAAAAGAGATAGAGTGAGAGGGAGAGAGGAGATGGATTGGGGAAATTGGGAGGGGGGGTTTATATAGGGGAGGGAAAGGTAGCCGTTGCACCAAGTTCGCTGCCCACCCAGCAAACTTGGTGCATGTCTGCCAAGTGTCATTGTAGCCGTTACGCAGAGTTCGCCTGCCTGGCCAGCGAACTCCTCTGCATGTCTGCCACGTGGCTGGGCAGGTGGGAACGTGCAGGGGTATTAATTGCACTAGTTCGCTACCTCATGTAGCGAACTTGTGCACCACCAGGAACGTGACACATCAGCAAGCAGAGTTCGCTACTTGTCCACGTGGCAGATTGGGAAATAACATTGTTGGCGTGTCATTTAGGTAAAAAAGATTAGAAACAGTGGCATTTTGGTCACTATTCCCTTGGCTTTATTTGTCTAAATACTTGGCCTATCGTTGGCTACTTTGCAGCTTTCTAGTATAACTTAGGTAGGGGGGAATTAAAATATTTTTAAAAAAAAATTTAAAATTAAAATATCGTTGGCTATCGTTAGCTTTCTACTTTGCAGCTTCATTCACGCCTAAATTGGACGTAACTATTCACACCTAAGTTAAGGGTGACTCACAAGGCATTCACGCCTAATTTAGGCGGGACTCGTCTAGTGTTGACATGTGACATAAAAAATTAACAGTTTAACCGTAAAACTTCAGAAGACCGTAACTTTTGACTCGGATATCCGAATAAGATAAAAAAAATTTTGATTCCACATAAATTTTTGAGATCTACGCAATGACATCTAATTTGATATATTTTATCTCTTACAAACACATTTCAAAAAAATCCTTCTTCCTTAGAGATTTATAATATTTATTTAATTATTTCCTTTATTAATACAAATTTTTCAAATTGATTTTTGATTTTAAATCACAAATCAAATATTTTTTTTCCTTATTATTAATAATTTTTAGATTTTTTTAATTTAAATCACAAATCAAATCTTTATTTATTTTTTATATTAAATCACAAACCCAGAATTCGGAGGCTTCTGGGTTTAAACGCTCTTATAATACCATTATTGCAAATTTGAACTATGTTTATGAGAGATAAAATATGTCAAATGATGTGTCATTGCGTAGATCACAAAAAGTTTTGTGGAATCAAAATTTTTTTTACCTGATTTTGATACATGAGTCAAAAGTTATGGCTTTTCAAAATTTTACGGTTCGTAAATTGACTTTTTTGTGTCACATGTCAACACCAAACGAGTCATGCCTAAATTAGGCGTGAATCCTTGTGAGTCACGCCTAACTTAGATGTGAATTGTCACGCATAATTTGAGCGTGAATGAGTACAATAGATCCGTAAATAGTTTTGAAACAACTATATATTCGTAATTATTTATTAAAATAGTAATATTTTAATTTTTTTTTGCCATCACTTAGCATATATGGTTTTTGCTTTCCTCAGCGTTTTGAATTTTTATACTCAATAACAGTTTTTATTTCAAAGATTTTGAACTTTTTTATGCTTTAACAAGGATCAATTTGATGGTAGTTCTGCGAATATTGGTGGAAGGTGTTTTTATTTTGAAAAATAAGAAAAGTAGTAATTTGAATAAGAATTTTATTCTACATAAGGGGATAAATAGTATGAAAAGGTGGAGACAAATTGAAATAATGATCTTATTTTTTTACTGGCTTAAAAAATAAGTACCCGACTATTGACTCAATTATGTACCCGAATAGTGTTTATATTATGGGAAATCATTCGAATTATGTACCTGAGTATCACCATGGATACTCGAGTATTCATCGCGGACTGGGTTTTTTAAAAACCCTCTCCTCCCTCAATTTTCCCCTAACCAATACCTAGGTACAACTTGTTAGAGGATAAACCCTAGTCTTTCTTCCCCTCAATTTCATCCAGTTTTCCTTCAAATTTCACCGGCTATTTCACTCATTCCAGTGTCACGAACAACACAAATGTAAAATGTTCAATAAAAAAATGTAATTTAACAACTT
>NW_026896799.1:0-10720 GCF_033153095.1 Gastrolobium bilobum | reverse complement strand
ATTTTTCTGTACAATTTCTTTTTTTTTTCTTTCTCTCTCTATTGGATAGAGAAAAAAAAAGGACGACAAATACGGGGATCATAATAAATTTTTCCATTTTGTGCTATCTTTTCCCCTTTTTGTGTGCTTTATTTTTTCTGTACCATTTCTTTTTTTTTCTTTTTCTCTCTATTGGAGAGAGAAAAAAGAAAAATAAAAAAAATAAATACAAGTGTTGCATTCTTATTGGAAGGACCACAAATACGAGGATCATAATAATTTTAATAAATTTTTCCACTTTGTGCTATCTTTTCCCCTTTTTGTGTACTTTATTTTTTCTGTACCATTTCTTTTTTTTTTCTTTCTCTCTCTATGGGAGAGAGAAAAAAAGAAAAAAAAGAAAAAGAAAAATTAAATACAAATGTTGCATTCTTATTTGAAGCACCACTAATACGGGGATCGTAATAAATTTTTCCACTTTGAAATATCTTTTTCCCTTTTTGTGTGCTTTATTTTTTCTGTACCATTTCTTTTTTTTCTTTATCTCTATTATAGAGAGAAAAAAAGAAAAAAGAAAATAAATACAAGTGTTACATTCTTATTGGAAGGACCACAAATACGGGGATCATAATAAATTTTTCCACTTTGTGCTATTTTTCCCCTTTTTGTGTGCTTTATTTTTTCTGTACCATTTCTTTTTTTTTCTTTCTCTCTGTATTGGAGAGAGAAAAAAAAAAAAAAAAAATAAATACAAGTGTTGCATTCTTATTGGAAGGTCCACAAATATGGGGATCATAATAAATTTTTCCACATTGTGCTATCTTTTCCCCTTTTGTGTGATTTATTTTTTCTGTACCATTTCTTTTTTTCTTTCTCTCTCTATTGGAGAGAGAAAAAAAGAAAAAAAAATAAATACAAGTGTTGCATTCTTATTGGAAGGACCACAAATACGGGGATCATAATAAATTTTTCCACTTTGTGCTATCTTTTCCCCTTTTTGTGTGCTTTATTTTTTCTGTACCATTTCTTTTTTTTTCTTTCTCTCTCTATTGGAGAGAAAAAAAATAAAAAAATACAAGTGTTGCATTCTTATTGGAAGGTCCACAAATACGAAAATTTTTCCACATTGTATATTTTCCCCATGTGCATTCTTAAATACAAGTGTTGCATTCTATTGGAAGGACCACAAATACGGGGATCATAATAAATTTTTCCACTTTGTGCTATCTTTTCCCCTTTTTGTGTGCTTTATTTTTTCTGTACCATTTCTTTTTTTTTCTTTCTCTCTGTATTGGATAGAGAAAAAAAGAAAAAGAAATAAATACAAGTGTTGCATTCTTATTGGAAGGTCCACAAATACGGGGATCATAATAAATTTTTCCACATTGTGCTATCTTTTCCCCTTTTTGTGTGCTTTATTTTTTCTGTACCATTTCTTATTTTTTCTTTCTCTCTGTATTGGAGAGAGAAAAAAAGAAAAATAAATAAATACAAGTGTTGCATTCTTATTGGAAGGACCACAAATACGGGGATCATAATAAATTTTTCCACTTTGTGCTATCTTTTCCCCTTTTTGTGTGCTTTATTTTTCTGTACCATTTCTTTTTTTTTTTCTCTTTCTGTTGCATTCTTATTGGAAGGACTCTCTCTTTGTGCTATCTTTTCCCCTTTTTGTGTGCTTTATTTTTTCTGTACCATTTCTTTTTTTTCTTTCTCTCTCTCTATTGCAGAGAAAAAAAAAGAAAAAAAAAAAATACAAGTGTTGCATTCTTATTGGAAGGACCACAAATACGGGGATCATAATAAATTTTTCCACTATGTGCTATCTTTTCCCCTTTATGTGTGCTTTATTTTTTCTGTACCATTTCTTTTTTTCTTTCTCTCTATTATAGAGAGAAAAAAAGAAAAAAGAAAAAAAATACAAGTGTTGCATTCTTATTGGAAGGACCACAAATACGGGGATCATAATAAATTTTTCCACTTTGTGCTATCTTTTCCCCTTTTTGTGTGCTTTATTTTTCTGTACCATTTCTTTTTTTTTAATTAAAAAAAAAATTGAAAGAGAAAAAAAAAAAAAAAAAAAAAATAAATACAAGTGTTGCATTCTTATTGGAAGGACCACAAATACGGGGATCATAATAAATTTTTCCACTTTGTGCTATCTTTTCCCCTTTTGTGTGCTTTATTTTTTCTGTACCATTTCTTTTTTTTTCTTTTTCTCTCTATTGGAGAGAGGAAAAAAGAAAAAAAAATAAAATAAATACAAGTGTTGCATTCTTATTGGAAGGACCACAAATACGAGGATCATAATAATTTTAATAAATTTTTCCACTTTGTGCTATCTTTTCCCCTTTTTGTGTGCTTTATTTTTTCTGTACCATTTCTTTTTTTTTTTTTTTTTTTTTTTATATGGGTATTGGGGGGGGGAAAAAAAAAAAAAAAAAAAAAAAAAATTAAATACAAATGTTGCATTCTTATTGGAAGCACCACTAATACGGGGATCGTAATAAATTTTTCCACTTTGTAATATCTTTTTCCCTTTTTGTGTGCTTTATTTTTTCTGTACCATTTCTTTTTTTTTTTCTTTCTCTCTATTATAGAGAGAAAAAAAGAAAAAAGAAAATAAATACAAGTGTTGCATTCTTATTGGAAGGACCACAAATACGGGGATCATAATAAATTTTTCCACTTTGTGCTATCTTTTCCCCTTTTTGTGTGCTTTATTTTTTCTGTACCATTTCTTTTTTTTTCTTTCTCTCTGTATTGGAGAGAGAAAAAAAAAAAAAATAAATACAAGTGTTGCATTCTTATTGGAAGGTCCACAAATATGGGGATCATAATAAATTTTTCCACATTGTGCTATCTTTTCCCCTTTTGTGTGCTTTATTTTTTCTATACCATTTTTTTTTCTCTCTCTCTTTATTGGAGAGAGAAAAAATAAAAAATACAAGTGTTGCATTCTTATTGGAAGGACCACAAATACGGGGATCATAATAAATTTTTCCACTTTGTGCTATCTTTTCCCCTTTTTGTGTGCTTTATTTTTTCTGTACCATTTCTTTTTTTTTTTTCTCTCTATTGGAGAGAAAAAAAAATAAAAAAAAATAAATACAAGTGTTGCATTCTTATTGGAAGGACCACAAATACGGGATCATAATAAATTTTTCCACTTTGTGCTATCTTTTCCCCTTTTTGTGTGCTTTATTTTTCTGTACCATTTCTTTTTTTTTCTTTCTAATAAGAGTAGGGGGGGGAAAAAAAAAAAAAAATAAAAAAAGAAAAAAATACAAGTGTTGCATTCTTATTGGAAGGACCACAAATACGAGGATCATAATAATTTTAATAAATTTTTCCACTTTGTGCTATCTTTTCCCCTTTTTGTGTACTTTATTTTTTCTGTACCATTTCTTTTTTTTTCTTTCTCTCTCTATGGGAGAGAGAAAAAAAAAGAAAAAAGAAAAAGAAAAATTAAATACAAATGTTGCATTCTTATTTGAAGCACCACTAATACGGGGATCGTAATAAATTTTTCCACTTTGAAATATCTTTTTCCCTTTTTGTGTGCTTTATTTTTTCTGTACCATTTCTTTTTTTTCTTTATCTCTATTATAGAGAGAAAAAAAGAAAAAAGAAAATAAATACAAGTGTTACATTCTTATTGGAAGGACCACAAATACGGGGATCATAATAAATTTTTCCACTTTGTGCTATTTTTCCCCTTTTTGTGTGCTTTATTTTTTCTGTACCATTTCTTTTTTTTTTCTTTCTCTCTGTATTGGAGAGAGAAAAAAAGAAAAAAAAATAAATACAAGAGTTGCATTCTTATTGGAAGGTCCACAAATATGGGGATCATAATAAATTTTTCCACATTGTGCTATCTTTTCCCCAATTGTGTGCTTTATTTTTTCTGTACCATTTCTTTTCTTTTCTTTTCTTTCTCTCTCTCTATTGGAGAGAGAAAAAATAAAAAAATAAAAATACAACTGTTGCATTCTTATTGGAAGGACCACAAATACGGGGATCATAATAAATTTTTCCACTTTGTGCTATCTTTTCCCCTTTTTGTGTGCTTTATTTTTCTGTACAATTTCTTTTTTTTTTCTCTCTCTATTGCAGAGAGAAAAAAAGAAAAATAAATAAATACAAGTGTTGCATTCTTATTGGAAGGACGACAAATACGGGGATCATAATAAATTTTTCCACTTTGTGCTATCTTTTCCCCTTTTTGTGTGCTTTATTTTTTCTGTACCATTTCTTTTTTTTCTTTTTCTCTCTATTGGAGAGAGAAAAAAAGAAAAATAAAAAAAATAAATACAAGTGTTGCATTCTTATTGGAAGGACCACAAATACGAGGATCATAATAATTTTAATAAATTTTTCCACTTTGTGCTATCTTTTCCCCTTTTTGTGTACTTTATTTTTTCTGTACCATTTCTTTTTTTTTCTTTCTCTCTCTATGGGAGAGAGAAAAAAAGAAAAAAAAAAAGAAAAATTAAATACAAATGTTGCATTCTTATTTGAAGCACCACTAATACGGGGATCGTAATAAATTTTTCCACTTTGAAATATCTTTTTCCCTTTTTGTGTGCTTTATTTTTTCTGTACCATTTCTTTTTTTTCTTTATCTCTATTATAGAGAAAAAAAGAAAAAAGAAAATAAATACAAGTGTTACATTCTTATTGGAAGGACCACAAATACGGGGATCATAATAAATTTTTCCACTTTGTGCTATTTTTCCCCTTTTTGTGTGCTTTATTTTTCTGTACAATTTCTTTTTTTTTCTTTCTCTCTCTATTGCAGAGAGAAAAAAAGAAAAATAAATAAATACAAGTGTTGCATTCTTATTGGAAGGACCACAAATACGGGGATCATAATAAATTTTTCCACTTTGTGCTATCTTTTCCCCTTTTTGTGTGCTTTATTTTTTCTGTACCATTTCTTTTTTTTTCTTCTCTCTCTCTCTGGACGGAGAGAAAAAAAAAAAAAAAAAAAAAATAAATAAATACAAGTGTTGCATTCTTATTGGAAGGACCACAAATACGTGGATCATAATAAATTTTTCCACTTTGTGCTATATTTTTCTCTTTTTGTGTGTTTTTATTTTTTCTGTACCATTTCTTTTCTTTTCTTTTCTTTCTCTCTCTCTATTGGAGAGAGAAAAAATAAAAAAATAAAAAATAAATAAATACAAGTGTTGCAATCTTATTGGAAGGACCACAAATACGGGGATCATAATAAATTTTTCCAATTTGTGCTATTTTTTCCCCTTTTTGTGTGCTTTATTTTTTCTGTACCATTTCTTTTTTTTCTTTCTCTCTCTCTATTGGAGAGAGAAAAAATAAAAAAATAAAAATACAACTATTGCATTCTTATTGGAAGGACCACAAATACGGGGATCATAATAAATTTTTCCACTTTGTGCTATCTTTTCCCCTTTTTGTGTGCTTTATTTTTCTGTACAATTTCTTTTTTTTTCTTTCTCTCTCTATTGGATAGAGAAAAAAATAAAAAAAAAAAAAGAAAGAAATACAAGTGTTGCATTCTTATTGGAAGGACGACAAATACGGGGATCATAATAAATTTTTCCACTTTGTGCTATCTTTTCCCCTTTTTGTGTGCTTTATTTTTTCTGTACCATTTCTTTTTTTTCTTTTTCTCTCTATTGGAGAGAGAAAAAAAGAAAAATAAAAAAAATAAATACAAGTGTTGCATTCTTATTGGAAGGACCACAAATACGAGGATCATAATAATTTTAATAAATTTTTCCACTTTGTGCTATCTTTTCCCCTTTTTGTGTACTTTATTTTTTCTGTACCATTTCTTTTTTTTTCTTTCTCTCTCTATGGGAGAGAGAAAAAAAGAAAAAAAAGAAAAAGAAAAATTAAATACAAATGTTGCATTCTTATTTGAAGCACCACTAATACGGGGATCGTAATAAATTTTTCCACTTTGAAATATCTTTTTCCCTTTTTGTGTGCTTTATTTTTTCTGTACCATTTCTTTTTTTTCTTTATCTCTATTATAGAGAGAAAAAAAGAAAAAAGAAAATAAATACAAGTGTTACATTCTTATTGGAAGGACCACAAATACGGGGATCATAATAAATTTTTCCACTTTGTGCTATTTTTCCCCTTTTTGTGTGCTTTATTTTTTCTGTACCATTTCTTTTTTTTTCTTTCTCTCTGTATTGGAGAGAGAAAAAAAGAAAAAAAAATAAATACAAGAGTTGCATTCTTATTGGAAGGTCCACAAATATGGGGATCATAATAAATTTTTCCACATTGTGCTATCTTTTCCCCAATTGTGTGCTTTATTTTTTCTGTACCATTTCTTTTCTTTTCTTTTCTTTCTCTCTCTCTATTGGAGAGAGAAAAAATAAAAAAATAAAAATACAACTGTTGCATTCTTATTGGAAGGACCACAAATACGGGGATCATAATAAATTTTTCCACTTTGAAATATCTTTTTCCCTTTTTGTGTGCTTTATTTTTTCTGTACCATTTCTTTTTTTTCTTTCTCTCTCTATTGGAGAGAGAAAAAAAGAAAAAAAAAATAAATACAAGTGTTGCATTCTTATTGGAAGGACCACAAATACGGGGATAATAATAAATTTTTCCACTTTGTGCTATTTTTCCCCTTTTTGTGTGCTTTATTTTTTCTGTACCATTTCTTTTTTTTTCTTTCTCTCTGTATTGGAGAGAGAAAAAAAGAAAAAAAAATAAATACAAGAGTTGCATTCTTATTGGAAGGTCCACAAATATGGGGATCATAATAAATTTTTCCACATTGTGCTATCTTTTCCCCAATTGTGTGCTTTATTTTTCTGTACCATTTCTTTTCTTTTCTTTTCTTTTCTTTCTCTCTCTCTATTGGAGAGAGAAAAAATAAAAAAATAAAAATACAACTGTTGCATTCTTATTGGAAGCACCACTAATACGGGGATCGTAATAAATTTTTCCACTTTGAAATATCTTTTTCCCTTTTTGTGTGCTTTATTTTTTCTGTACCATTTCTTTTTTTTCTTTATCTCTATTATAGAGAGAAAAAAAGAAAAAAGAAAATAAATACAAGTGTTACATTCTTATTGGAAGGACCACAAATACGGGGATCATAATAAATTTTTCCACTTTGTGCTATTTTTCCCCTTTTTGTGTGCTTTATTTTTTCTGTACCATTTCTTTTTTTTTCTTTCTCTCTGTATTGGAGAGAAAAAAAAAGAAAAAAAAAGAAATACAAGAGTTGCATTCTTATTGGAAGGTCCACAAATATGGGGATCATAATAAATTTTTCCACATTGTGCTATCTTTTCCCCAATTGTGTGCTTTATTTTTTCTGTACCATTTCTTTTCTTTTCTTTTCTTTCTCTCTCTCTATTGGAGAGAGAAAAAATAAAAAAATAAAAATACAACTGTTGCATTCTTATTGGAAGGACCACAAATACGGGGATCATAATAAATTTTTCCACTTTGTGCTATCTTTTCCCCTTTTTGTGTGCTTTATTTTTCTGTACAATTTCTTTTTTTTTCTTTCTCTCTCTATTGCAGAGAGAAAAAAAGAAAAATAAATAAATACAAGTGTTGCATTCTTATTGGAAGGACCACAAATACGGGGATCATAATAAATTTTTCCACTTTGTGCTATCTTTTTCCCTTTTTGTGTGCTTTATTTTTTCTGTACCATTTCTTTTTTTTCTTTTTCTCTCTATTGGAGAGAGAAAAAAAGAAAAAGAAAAAAATACAAATGTTGCATTCTTATTGGAAGGACCACAAATACGAGGATCATAATAATTTTAATAAATTTTTTCACTTTGTGCTATCTTTTCCCCTTTTTGTGTGCTTTATTTTTTCTGTACCATTTCTTTTCTTTTCTTTTCTTTCTCTCTCTCTCTATTGGAGAGAGAAAAAATAAAAAAATAAAAATACAACTGTTGCATTCTTATTGGAAGGACCACAAATACGGGGATCATAATAAATTTTTCCACTTTGTGCTATCTTTTCCCCTTTTTGTGTGCTTTATTTTTCTGTACAATTTCTTTTTTTTTCTTTCTCTCTCTATTGCAGAGAGAAAAAAAAAAAAATAAATAAATACAAGTGTTGCATTCTTATTGGAAGGACCACAAATACGGGGATCATAATAAATTTTTCCACTTTGTGCTATCTTTTCCCCTTTTTGTGTGCTTTATTTTTTCTGTACCATTTCTTTTTTTTCTTTTTCTCTCTATTGGAGAGAGTAAAAAAGAAAAAGAAAAAAAATACAAGTGTTGCATTCTTATTGGAAGGACCACAAATACGAGGATCATAATAATTTTAATAAATTTTTTCACTTTGTGCTATCTTTTCCCCTTTTTGTGTGCTTTATTTTTCTGTACCATTTCTTTTTTTTTCTTTCTCTCTCTATTGGATAGAGAAAAAAAGAAAAAAAAGAAAAAAAGAAAGAAATACAAGTGTTGCATTCTTATTGGAAGGACGACAAATACGGGGATCATAATAAATTTTTCCACTTTGTGCTATCTTTTCCCCTTTTTGTGTGCTTTTTTTTTTCTGTACCATTTCTTTTTTTTCTTTTTCTCTCTATTGGAGAGAGAAAAAAAGAAAAAGAAAAAAATACAAGTGTTGCATTCTTATTGGAAGGACCACAAATACGAGGATCATAATAATTTTAATAAATTTTTTCACTTTGTGCTATCTTTTCCCCTTTTTGTGTGCTTTATTTTTCTGTACCATTTCTTTTTTTTTCTTTCTCTCTCTATTGGATAGAGAAAAAAAGAAAAAAAAATAAAAAGAAATACAAGTGTTGCATTCTTATTGGAAGGACGACAAATACGGGGATCATAATAAATTTTTCCACTTTGTGCTATCTTTTCCCCTTTTTGTGTGCTTTATTTTTTCTGTACCATTTCTTTTTTTTCTTTTTCTCTCTATTGGAGAGAGAAAAAAAGAAAAATAAAAAAAATAAATACAAGTGTTGCATTCTTATTGGAAGGACCACAAATACGAGGATCATAATAATTTTAATAAATTTTTCCACTTTGTGCTATCTTTTCCCCTTTTTGTGTACTTTATTTTTTCTGTACCATTTCTTTTTTTTTCTTTCTCTCTCTATGGGAGAGAGAAAAAAAGAAAAAGAAAAATTAAATACAAATGTTGCATTCTTATTTGAAGCACCACTAATACGGGGATCGTAATAAATTTTTCCACTTTGAAATATCTTTTTCCCTTTTTGTGTGCTTTATTTTTTCTGTACCATTTCTTTTTTTTTCTTTATCTCTATTATAGAGAGAAAAAAAGAAAAAAGAAAATAAATACAAGTGTTACATTCTTATTGGAAGGACCACAAATACGGGGATCATAATAAATTTTTCCACTTTGTGCTATTTTTCCCCTTTTTGTGTGCTTTATTTTTTCTGTACCATTTCTTTTTTTTTCTTTCTCTCTGTATTGGAGAGAAAAAAAAAGAAAAAAAAATAAATACAAGAGTTGCATTCTTATTGGAAGGTCCACAAATATGGGGATCATAATAAATTTTTCCACATTGTGCTATCTTTAATACAACTGTTGCATTCTTATTGGAAGGACCACAAATACGGGGATCATAATAAATTTTTCCACTTTGTGCTATCTTTTCCCCTTTTTGTGTGCTTTATTTTTCTGTACAATTTCTTTTTTTTTTCTTTCTCTCTCTATTGCAGAGAGAAAGGATGATAATAAATTTTTCCACTTTGTGCTATCTTTCCCCTTTTTGTGTGCTTTATTTTTTCTGTACCATTTCTTTTTTTCTTTCTCTCTCTATTGGAGAGAGAAAAAAAGAAAAAAAAATAAATACAAGTGTTGCATTCTTATTTGAAGGACCACAAATACGGGGATCATAATAAATTTTTCCACTTTGTGCTATCTTTTCCCTTTTGTGTGTGCTTTATTTTTTACAAGTGTACCATTTCTTTTTTTTCTTTTTCTCTCTCTATTGGAGAGAGAAAAAAGAAAAAAAAAATAAATACAAGTGTTGCATTCTTATTGGAAGGTCCACAAATATGGGGATCATAATAAATTTTTCCACATTGTGCTATCTTTTCCCCTTTTGTGTGCTTTATTTTTTCTGTACCATTTCTTTTCTTTTCTTTCTCTCTCTATTGCAGAGAGAAAAAAGAAAAAAAAATCAATACAAGTGTTGCATTCTTATTGGAAGGACCACAAATACGGGGATCATAATAAATTTTTCCACTTTGTGCTATCTTTTCCCCTTTTGTGTGCTTTATTTTTTCTATACCATTTCTTTTCTTTTCTTTTCTTTCTCTCTCTATTGGAGAGAAAAAAAAAAAATAAATAAATACAAGTGTTGTATTCTTATTGGAAGGACCACAATTACGGGGATCATAATAAATTTTTTCACTTTGTGTGTGTGCTTTATTTTTTCTGTACCATTTCTTTTTTTTCTTTCTCTCTGTATTGGATAGAGAGAAAAAGAAAAAGAAATACAAGTGTTGCATTCTTATTGGAAGGACCACAAATACGAGGATCATAATAATTTTAATAAATTTTTCCACTTTGTGCTATCTTTTCCCCTTATTGTGTACTTTATTTTTTCTGTACCATTTCTTTTTTTTTCTTTCTCTCTCTATGGGAGAGAGAAAAAAAGAAAAAAAAGAAAAAGAAAAATTAAATACAAATGTTGCATTCTTATTTGAAGCACCACTAATACGAGGATCGTAATAAATTTTTCCACTTTGTAATATCTTTTTCCCTT